>NC_073232.2:150482000-150795000 GCF_029281585.2 Gorilla gorilla gorilla
TGTATCTCCATGTTCATACAGATAGCGGTGTAGATATTTCCATGTTCATCCAGATGGCTGTGTAGATATTTCCATGTTCATACAGATAGCGGTGTAGATATTTCCATGTTCATTCAGATAGCGGTGCAGGTATTTCCATGTTCATCCAGATAGCGGTGCAGATATTTCCATGTTCATCCAGATGGCTGTGTAGATATATCCATATTCATACAGATGGCGGTGAAGATATTTCCATGTTCATACAGATAGCGGTGTAGATATTTCCATGTTCATACAGATAGCAGTGTAGATATTTCCATGTTCATACAGATAGCGGTGTATGTATTTCCATGTTCATACAGATAGCGGTGTAGACATTTCCATGTTCAACCAGATGGCTGTGTAGATATTTCCATGTTCATACAGATAGCGGTGTAGATATTTCCATGTTCATACAGATAGCGGTGTAGATATTTCCATGTTCATCCAGATGGCTGTGGAGATATATCCATGTTCATACAGATGGCGGTGAAGATATTTCCATGTTCATACAGATAGCGGTGCAGATATTTCCATGTTCATACAGATAGCCGTGTAGATATTGCCATGTTCATACCGATAGCGATGCTGATACTTCCATGTTTATACAGGTAGCGGTGTACATATTTCCGTGTTTATACAGATAGTGGTGTATATATTTCCATGTTCATACAGATGGCGGTGTAGATATTTCCATGTTTATAGAGGTAGCGGTGTAGTTATTTCCATGAGTAAAGAGATAGCTGTGTAGATATTTCCATGTATATGCAGATAGCTGCGTAGATATTTCCATTTTCATGCAGATAGCGGTGTAGATATTTCCATGTTCAAACAGATAGCGGTGTAGATATTTCCATGTTCGTACAGATAGCGGTGTAGTTTTTCCATGTTTATACAGATAGCAGTGAAGATGTATGCATGTTTACACAGATAGTGGGGAAGATATTTCCATGTTCATACAGATAGCGGTGTAGATATTTCCATGTTCATCCAGATGGCTGTGTAGATATATCCATGTTCATACAGATGGCGGTGAAGATATTTCCATGTTCATACAGATAGCGGTGTAGATATTTCCCTGTTCATACAGATAGCGGTGTAGATATTTCCATGTTCATACATATAGCGGTGTAGCTATTTCCATGTTCATACAGATAGCGGTGTAGATAATTCCATGTTCATCCAGATGGCTGTGTAGATATATCCATGTTCATACAGATGGCGGTGAAGATATTTCCATGTTCATACAGATAGCAGTGTAGATAATTCCATGTTCTTACAGATAGTGTTGTAGATACTTCCATGTTCATACAGATAGCGGTGTAGCTATTTCCATGTTCATACAGATAGCGTTGTAGATATTTCCATGTTCATCCAGATGGCTGTGTGGATATTTCCATGTTCATAGAGATAGCGGTGTAGATATTTGCATGTTCATACAGACAGCGGTGTATGTATCTCCATGTTCATACAGATAGCGGTGTAGATATTTCCATGTTCATCCAGATGGCTGTGTAGATATTTCCATGTTCATACAGATAGCGGTGTAGATATTTCCATGTTCATTCAGATAGCGGTGCAGGTATTTCCATGTTCATCCAGATAGCGGTGCAGATATTTCCATGTTCATCCAGATGGCTGTGTAGATATATCCATATTCATACAGATGGCGGTGAAGATATTTCCATGTTCATACAGATAGCGGTGTAGATATTTCCCTGTTCATACAGATAGCGGTGTAGATATTTCCATGTTCATACATATAGCGGTGTAGCTATTTCCATGTTCATACAGATAGCGGTGTAGATAATTCCATGTTCATCCAGATGGCTGTGTAGATATATCCATGTTCATACAGATGGCGGTGAAGATATTTCCATGTTCATACAGATAGCAGTGTAGATAATTCCATGTTCTTACAGATAGTGTTGTAGATACTTCCATGTTCATACAGATAGCGGTGTAGCTATTTCCATGTTCATACAGATAGCGTTGTAGATATTTCCATGTTCATCCAGATGGCTGTGTGGATATTTCCATGTTCATACAGATAGCGGTGTAGATATTTCCATGTTCATACAGACAGCGGTGTATGTATCTCCATGTTCATACAGATAGCGGTGTAGATATTTCCATGTTCATCCAGATGGCTGTGTAGATATTTCCATGTTCATACAGATAGCGGTGTAGATATTTCCATGTTCATTCAGATAGCGGTGCAGGTATTTCCATGTTCATCCAGATAGCGGTGCAGATATTTCCATGTTCATCCAGATGGCTGTGTAGATATATCCATATTCATACAGATGGCGGTGAAGATATTTCCATGTTCATACAGATAGCGGTGTAGATATTTCCATGTTCATACAGATAGCGGTGTAGATATTTCCATGTTCATACAGATAGCGGTGTATGTATTTCCATGTTCATACAGATAGCGGTGTAGACATTTCCATGTTCAACCAGATGGCTGTGTAGATATTTCCATGTTCATACAGATAGCGGTGTAGATATTTCCATGTTCATACAGATAGCGGTGTAGATATTTCCTTGTTCATCCAGATGGCTGTGGAGATATATCCATGTTCATACAGATGGCGGTGAAGATATTTCCATGTTCATACAGATAGCGGTGCAGATATTTCCATGTTCATACAGATAGCCGTGTAGATATTGCCATGTTCATACCGATAGCGATGCTGATACTTCCATGTTTATACAGGTAGCGGTGTACATATTTCCGTGTTTATACAGATAGTGGTGTATATATTTCCATGTTCATACAGATGGCGGTGTAGATATTTCCATGTTTATAGAGGTAGCGGTGTAGTTATTTCCATGAGTAAAGAGATAGCTGTGTAGATATTTCCATGTATATGCAGATAGCTGTGTAGATATTTCCATTTTCATGCAGATAGCGGTGTAGATATTTCCATGTTCAAACAGATAGCGGTGTAGATATTTCCATGTTCGTACAGATAGCGGTGTAGTTTTTCCATGTTTATACAGATAGCAGTGAAGATGTATGCATGTTTACACAGATAGCGGGGAAGATATTTCCATGTTCATACAGATAGCGGTGTAGATATTTCCATGTTCATCCAGATGGCTGTGTAGATATATCCATGTTCATACAGATGGCGGTGAAGATATTTCCATGTTCATACAGATAGCGGTGTAGATATTTCCCTGTTCATACAGATAGCGGTGTAGATATTTCCATGTTCATACATATAGCGGTGTAGCTATTTCCATGTTCATACAGATAGCGGTGTAGATAATTCCATGTTCATCCAGATGGCTGTGTAGATATATCCATGTTCATACAGATGGCGGTGAAGATATTTCCATGTTCATACAGATAGCAGTGTAGATATTTCCATGTTCTTACAGATAGTGGTGTAGATACTTCCATGTTCATACAGATAGCGGTGTAGCTATTTCCATGTTCATACAGATAGCGTTGTAGATATTTCCATGTTCATCCAGATGGCTGTGTGGATATTTCCATGTTCATACAGATAGCGGTGCTGATATTTCCATGTTTATACAGGTAGCGGTGTAGGTATTTCAGTGTTTATACAGATAGCGGTGTAGATATTTCCATGTTTATACAGGTAGCGGTGTAGATATTTCTATGTTTATACAGATAGCGGTGTAGATATCTTCATCTTAATACAGATGGCGGTGTAGATATTTATATGTTCATACAGATGGCGGTGCAGATATTTCCATGTTCATACAGATGGCGGTGTAGATATTTCCATGTTTATAGAGATAGCGGTGTAGTTATTTCCATGTGTATAGAGATAGCTTTGTAGATATTTCCATGTATGTGTAGATAGCTGTGTAGATATTTCCATTTTCATGCAGATAGCGGTGTAGATATCTCCATTTTCAAACAGATAGCGGTGTAGATATTTCCATGTTCATACAGATAGCGGTGTAGATATTTCCATGTTTATACAGATAGCGGTGAAGATGTATGCATGTTTGCACAGATAGCGGTGTAGATATTTCCATGTTCATACAGAAAACGGTGTAGATATTTCCATGTTTATACAGATAGCGGTGAAGATGTATGCATGTTTACACAGATAGCGGTGTAGATAATTCCATGTTCATCCAGATGACTGTGTAGATATATCCATGCTCATACAGATAGCGGTGTAGATATTTCCATGTTCATACATATAGCGGTGTAGATATTTCCATGTTCATACAGACAGCCGTGCTGATATTTCCATGTTCATCCAGATGGCTGTGTAGATATATCCATGTTCATACAGATGGCGGTGAAGATATTTCCATGTTCATACACATAGCGGTGTATGTATTTCCATGTTCATACAGATAGCAGTGTAGACATTTTCATGTTCATCCAGATGGCTGTGTAGATATTTCCATTTTCATGCAGATAGCGGTGTAGATATTTCCATGTTCAAAGAGATAGTGGTGTAGATATTTCCATGTTCATCCAGATGGCTGTGTAGATATATCCATGTTCATACAGATGGCGGTGAAGATATTTCCATGTTCATACAGATGGCGGTGTAGATATTTCCATGTTCATACCGATAGCGGTGCTGATATTTCCATGTTCTTACAGGTAACTGTGTAGATATTTCCATGTTTATACAGATAGCGGTGTAGATATTTCCATGTTTATACACATAGCGGTGTAGATATTTCCATGTTTATACTGATTGCGGTGTAGATATCTCCATCTTAATACAGATGGTGGTGTAGATATTTATATGTTCATACAGATGGCGGTGCAGATATTTCCATGTTCATACAGATGGCGGTGTAGATATTTCCATGTTCATACAGATAGCGGTGTAGATATTTCCATGTTCATACAGAGAGCGGTGCTGATATTTCCATGTTCATCCAGATGGCTGTGTAGATATATCCATGTTCATACAGATGGCGGTGAAGATATTTCCATGTTCATACAGATAGCGGTGTAGATATTTCCATGTTCATACAGATAGCGGATTAGATATTTCCATGTTCATACAGATAGTGGTGCTGATATTTCCATGTTTATACAGGTAGCGGTGTAGATATTTCCATGTTTATACAGATAGCGGTGTAGATATTTCCATGTTTATACAGATAACGGTATAGATATTTCCAAGTTTATACAGATAGCGGTGTAGATATCTTCATCTTAATACAGATGACGGTGTATATAATTATATGTTCATACAGATGGCAGTCCAGATATTTCCATGTTCGTACAGATGGCGGTGTAAATATTTCCATGTTTATAGAGATAGTGGTGTGGTTATTTCCATGTGTAAAGAAATAGCTTTGTAGATATTTCCATGAATATGCAGATAGCTGTGTAGATATTTCCATTTTCATGCTGATAGCGGTGTAGATATTTCCATGTTCAAACAGATAGCGGTGTAGATATTTCCATGTTCATACAGATAGCCGTGTAGATATTTCCATGTTTATACAGATAGCGGTGAAGATGTATGCATGTTTACACAGATAGCGGTTTAGATATTTCCATGTTCATCCAGATGGCTGTGTAGATATATCCATGTTCATCCAGATGGCTGTGTAGATATATCCATGTTCATACAGATGGCGGTGAAGATATTTCCATGTTCATACAGATAGCGGTGTAGATATTTCCATGTTCATACAGATAGCGGTGTAGATATTTCCATGTTGATACAGATAGCGGTGTATGTATCTCCATGTTCATACAGATAGCGGTGTAGATATTTCCATGTTCATCCAGATGGCTCTGTAGATATTTCCATGTTCATACAGATGGCGGTGTAGATATTTCCATGTACATACAGATAGCAGTGTAGATATTTCCATGTTCATCCAGATGGCTGTGTAGATATATCCATGTTCATACAGATGGCGGTGATGATATTTCCATGTTCATACAGATAGCGGTGTAGATATTTCCATGTTCAAACAGATAGCGGTGTAGATATTTCCATGTTCATACAGATAGCGGTGTAGATATTTCCATGTTCATACAGATAGCGGTGTAGATATTTCCATGTTCATACAGATAGCGGTGTATGTATTTCCATGTTCATACAGATAGCGGTGTAGATATTTCCATTTTCATGCAGATAGCGGTGTATATATTTCCCTGTTCAAACAGTTATCGGTGTAGTTATTTCCATGTTCATAAAGATAGCGGTGTAGATATTTCCATGTTTATACAGATAGCGGTGAAAATGTATGCATGTTTACACAGATAGCGGTGTACATATTTCCATGTTCATCCAGATGGCTGTGTAGATATATCCATGTTCATACAGATGGCGGTGAAGGTATTTCCATGTTCATACAGATAGCGGTGTAGATATTTCCATATTCATACAGATAGCGGTGTAGATATTTCCATGTTCATACAGACAGCGGTGTATGTATCTCCATGTTCATACAGATAGCGGTGTAGATATTTCCATGTTCATCCAGATGGCTGTGTAGATATTTCCATGTTCATACAGATAGCGGTGTAGATATTTCCATGTTCATTCAGATAGCGGTGCAGGTATTTCCATGTTCATCCAGATAGCGGTGCAGATATTTCCATGTTCATCCAGATTGCTGTGTAGATATATCCATATTCATACAGATGGCGGTGAAGATATTTCCATGTTCATACAGATAGCGGTGTAGATATTTCCATGTTCATACAGATAGCGGTGTAGATATTTCCATGTTCATACAGATAGCGGTGTATGTATTTCCATGTTCATACAGATAGCGGTGTAGACATTTCCATGTTCATCCAGATGGCTGTGTAGATATTTCCATGTTCATACAGATAGCGGTGTAGATATTTCCATGTTCATACAGATAGCGGTGTAGATATTTCCATGTTCATCCAAATGGCTGTGGAGATATATCCATGTTCATACAGATGGCGGTGAAGATATTTCCATGTTCATACAGATAGCGGTGCAGATATTTCCATGTTCATACAGATAGCCGTGTAGATATTGCCATGTTCATACCGATAGCGATGCTGATACTTCCATGTTTATACAGGTAGCGGTGTACATATTTCCGTGTTTATACAGATAGTGGTGTATATATTTCCATGTTCATACAGATGGCGGTGTAGATATTTCCATGTTTATAGAGGTAGCGGTGTAGTTATTTCCATGAGTAAAGAGATAGCTGTGTAGATATTTCCATGTATATGCAGATAGCTGTGTAGATATTTCCATTTTCATGCAGATAGCGGTGTAGATATTTCCATGTTCAAACAGATAGCGGTGTAGATATTTCCACGTTCGTACAGATAGCGGTGTAGTTTTTCCATGTTTATACAGATAGCAGTGAAGATGTATGCATGTTTACATAGATAGCGGGGAAGATATTTCCATGTTCATACAGATAGCGGTGTAGATAATTCCATGTTCATCCAGATGGCTGTGTAGATATATCCATGTTCATACAGATGGCGGTGAAGATATTTCCATGTTCATACAGATAGCAGTGTAGATATTTCCATGTTCATACAGATAGTGGAGTAGATACTTCCATGTTCATACAGATAGCGGTGTAGCTATTTCCATGTTCATACAGATAGCGTTGTAGATATTTCCATGTTCATCCAGATGGCTGTGTGGATATTTCCATGTTCATACAGATAGCGGTGCTGATATTTCCATGTTTATACAGGTAGCGGTGTAGGTATTTCAGTGTTTATACAGATAGCGGTGTAGATATTTCCATGTTTATACAGGTAGCGGTGTAGATATTTCTATGTTTATACAGATAGCGGTGTAGATATCTTCATCTTTATACAGATGGCGGTGTAGATATTTATATGTTCATACAGTTGGCGGTGCAGATATTTCCATGTTCATACAGATGGCGGTGTAGATATTTCCATGTTTATAGAGATAGCGGTGTAGTTATTTCCATGTGTATAGAGATAGCTTTGTAGATATTTCCATGTATGTGTAGATAGCTGTGTAGATATTTCCATTTTCATGCAGATAGCGGTGTAGATATCTCCATTTTCAAACAGATAGCAGTGTAGATATTTCCGTGTTCATACAGAAAACGGTGTAGATATTTCCATGTTTATACAGATAGCGGTGAAGATGTATGCATGTTTGCACAGATAGCGGTGTAGATATTTCCATGTTCATACAGAAAACGGTGTAGATATTTCCATGTTTATACAGATAGCGGTGAAGATGTATGCATGTTTACACAGATAGCGGTGTAGATAATTCCATGTTCATCCAGATGACTGTGTAGATATATCCATGTTCATACAGATAGCGGTGTAGATATTTCCATGTTCATACATATAGCGGTGTAGATATTTCCATGTTCATACATATAGCGGTGTAGATATTTCCATGTTCATACAGACAGCGGTGCTGATATTTCCATGTTCATCCAGATGGCTGTGTAGATATATCCATGTTCATACAGATGGCGGTGAAGATATTTCCATGTTCATACACATAGCGGTGTATGTATTTCCATGTTCATACAGATAGCAGTGTAGACATTTTCATGTTCATCCAGATGGCTGTGTAGATATTTCCATTTTCATGCAGATAGCGGTGTAGATATTTCCATGTTCAAAGAGATAGTGGTGTAGATATTTCCATGTTCATCCAGATGGCTGTGTAGATATATCCATGTTCATACAGATGGCGGTGAAGATATTTCCATGTTCATACAGATAGCGGTGTAGATATTTCTATGTTCATACAGATAGCGGTGTAGATATTTCCATCTTGATACAGATAGCGGTGTATGTATCTCCATGTTCATACAGATAGCGGTGTAGATATTTCCATGTTCATCCAGATGGCTCTGTAGATATTTCCATGTTCATACAGATGGCGGTGTAGTTATTTCCATGTACAAACAGATAGCAGTGTAGATATTTCCATGTTCATCCAGATGGCTGTGTAGATATATCCATGTTCATACAGATGGCGGTGATGATATTTCCATGTTCATACAGATAGCGGTGTAGATATTTCCATGTTCAAACAGATAGCGGTGTAGATATTTCCATGTTCTTACAGATAGCGGTGTAGATATTTCCATGTTCATACAGATAGCGGTGTAGATATTTCCATGTTCATAAAGATAGCGGTGTAGATATTTCCATGTTTATACAGATAGCGGTGAAGGTGTATGCATGTTTACACAGTTAGCGGTGTACATATTTCCATGTTCATCCAGATGGCTGTGTAGATATATCCATGTTCATACAGATGGCGGTGAAGATATTTCCATGTTCATACAGATAGCGGTGTAGATATTTCCATGTTCATACAGATATCGGTGTAGATATTTCCATGTTCATACAGACAGCGGTGCTGATATTTCCTTGTTCATCCAGATGGCTGTGTAGATATATCCATGTTCATAGAGATGGTGGTGAAGATATTTCCATGTTCCTACAGATATCGGTGTAGATATTTCCATGTTCATACAGATAGCGGTGTAGATATTTCCATGTTCATACAGACAGTGGTGCTGATATTTCCATGTTCATCCAGATGGCTGTGTAGATATATCCATGTTCATACAGATGGCGGTGAAGATATTTCCATGTTCATACACATAGCGGTGTATGTATTTCCATGTTCATACAGATAGCAGTGTAGACATTTTCATGTTCATCCAGATGGCTGTGTAGATATTTCCATTTTCATGCAGATAGCGGTGTAGATATTTCCATGTTCAAAGAGATAGTGGTGTAGATATTTCCATGTTCATCCAGATGGCTGTGTAGATATATCCATGTTCATACAGATGGCGGTGAAGATATTTCCATGTTCATACAGATAGCGGTGTAGATATTTCCATGTTCATACAGATAGCGGTGTAGATATTTCCATCTTGATACAGATAGCGGTGTATGTATCTCCATGTTCATACAGATAGCGGTGTAGATATTTCCATGTTCATCCAGATGGCTCTGTAGATATTTCCATGTTCATACAGATGGCGGTGTAGATATTTCCATGTACAAACAGATAGCAGTGTAGATATTTCCATGTTCATCCAGATGGCTGTGTAGATATATCCATGTTCATACAGATGGCGGTGATGATATTTCCATGTTCATACAGATAGCGGTGTAGATATTTCCATGTTCAAACAGATAGCGGTGTAGATATTTCCATGTTCATACAGATAGCGGTGTAGATATTTCCATGTTCATACAGATAGCGGTGTAGATATTTCCATGTTCATAAAGATAGCGGTGTAGATATTTCCATGTTTATACAGATAGCGGTGAAGGTGTATGCATGTTTACACAGTTAGCGGTGTACATATTTCCATGTTCATCCAGATGGCTGTGTAGATATATCCATGTTCATACAGATGGCGGTGAAGATATTTCCATGTTCATACAGATAGCGGTGTAGATATTTCCATGTTCATACAGATATCGGTGTAGATATTTCCATGTTCATACAGACAGCGGTGCTGATATTTCCTTGTTCATCCAGATGGCTGTGTAGATATATCCATGTTCATAGAGATGGTGGTGAAGATATTTCCATGTTCCTACAGATATCGGTGTAGATATTTCCATGTTCATACAGATAGCGGTGTAGATATTTCCATGTTCATACAGATAGCGGTGCTGATATTTCCATGTTTATACAGGTAGCGGTGTAGGTATTTCCATGTTTATACAGATAGCGGTGTAGATATTTCCATGTTTATACAGGTAGCGGTGTAGATATTTCCATGTTTATTCAGATAGCGGTGTAGATATCTTCATCTTAATACAGATGGCGGTGTAGATATTTATATGTTCATACAGATGGCGGTGCAGATATTTCCATGTTCATACAGATGGCGGTGTAGATATTTCCATGTTCATACAGATAGCGGTGTAGTTATTTCCATGTGTAGAGATAGCTTTGTAGATATTTCCATGTATGTGCAGATAGCTGTGTAGATATTTCCATTTTCATGCAGATAGCGGTGTAGATATCTCCATTTTCAAACAGATAGCGGTGTAGATATTTCCATGTTCATACAGATAGTGGTGTAGATATTTCCATGTTTATACAGATAGCGGTGAAGATGTATGCATGTTTGCACAGATAGCGGTGGAGATATTTCCATGTTCATACAGAAAACGGTGTAGATATTTCCATGTTTATACAGATAGCGGTGAAGATGTATGCATGTTTACACAGATACCGGTGTAGATAATTCCATGTTCATCCAGATGACTGTGTAGATATATCCATGTTCATACAGATAGAGGTGTAGATATTTCCATGTTCATACATATAGCGGTGCAGATATTTCCATGTTCATCCAGATGGCTGTGTAGATATATCCATGTTCATACAGATGGAGGTGAAGATATTTCCATGTTCATACAGATAGCGTTGTAGATATTTCCATGTTTATGCAGATAGCGGTGTAGATATCTCCATCTTAATACAGATGGCGGTGTAGATATTTATATGTTCATACAGATGGCGGTGTAGATATTTCCATGTTCATCCAGATGGCAGTGTAGATATATCCATGTTCATACAGATGGCGGTGATGATATTTCCATGTTCATACAGATAGCGGTGTAGATATTTCCATGTTCAAACAGATAGCGGTGTAGATATTTCCATGTTCATACAGATAGCGGTGTAGATATTTCCATGTTCATACAGATAGCGGTGTAGATATTTCCATGTTCATACAGATAGCGGTGTATGTATTTCCATGTTCATACAGATAGCGGTGTAGATATTTCCATTTTCATGCAGATAGCGGTGTATATATTTCCCTGTTCAAACAGTTATCGGTGTAGTTATTTCCATGTTCATAAAGATAGCGGTGTAGATATTTCCATGTTTATACAGATAGCGGTGAAAATGTATGCATGTTTACACAGATAGCGGTGTACATATTTCCATGTTCATCCAGATGGCTGTGTAGATATATCCATGTTCATACAGATGGCGGTGAAGGTATTTCCATGTTCATACAGATAGCGGTGTAGATATTTCCATATTCATACAGATAGCGGTGTAGATATTTCCATGTTCATACAGACAGCGGTGTATGTATCTCCATGTTCATACAGATAGCGGTGTAGATATTTCCATGTTCATCCAGATGGCTGTGTAGATATTTCCATGTTCATACAGATAGCGGTGTAGATATTTCCATGTTCATTCAGATAGCGGTGCAGGTATTTCCATGTTCATCCAGATAGCGGTGCAGATATTTCCATGTTCATCCAGATTGCTGTGTAGATATATCCATATTCATACAGATGGCGGTGAAGATATTTCCATGTTCATACAGATAGCGGTGTAGATATTTCCATGTTCATACAGATAGCGGTGTAGATATTTCCATGTTCATACAGATAGCGGTGTATGTATTTCCATGTTCATACAGATAGCGGTGTAGACATTTCCATGTTCATCCAGATGGCTGTGTAGATATTTCCATGTTCATACAGATAGCGGTGTAGATATTTCCATGTTCATACAGATAGCGGTGTAGATATTTCCATGTTCATCCAAATGGCTGTGGAGATATATCCATGTTCATACAGATGGCGGTGAAGATATTTCCATGTTCATACAGATAGCGGTGCAGATATTTCCATGTTCATACAGATAGCCGTGTAGATATTGCCATGTTCATACCGATAGCGATGCTGATACTTCCATGTTTATACAGGTAGCGGTGTACATATTTCCGTGTTTATACAGATAGTGGTGTATATATTTCCATGTTCATACAGATGGCGGTGTAGATATTTCCATGTTTATAGAGGTAGCGGTGTAGTTATTTCCATGAGTAAAGAGATAGCTGTGTAGATATTTCCATGTATATGCAGATAGCTGTGTAGATATTTCCATTTTCATGCAGATAGCGGTGTAGATATTTCCATGTTCAAACAGATAGCGGTGTAGATATTTCCACGTTCGTACAGATAGCGGTGTAGTTTTTCCATGTTTATACAGATAGCAGTGAAGATGTATGCATGTTTACACAGATAGCGGGGAAGATATTTCCATGTTCATACAGATAGCGGTGTAGATAATTCCATGTTCATCCAGATGGCTGTGTAGATATATCCATGTTCATACAGATGGCGGTGAAGATATTTCCATGTTCATACAGATAGCAGTGTAGATATTTCCATGTTCATACAGATAGTGGAGTAGATACTTCCATGTTCATACAGATAGCGGTGTAGCTATTTCCATGTTCATACAGATAGCGTTGTAGATATTTCCATGTTCATCCAGATGGCTGTGTGGATATTTCCATGTTCATACAGATAGCGGTGCTGATATTTCCATGTTTATACAGGTAGCGGTGTAGGTATTTCAGTGTTTATACAGATAGCGGTGTAGATATTTCCATGTTTATACAGGTAGCGGTGTAGATATTTCTATGTTTATACAGATAGCGGTGTAGATATCTTCATCTTTATACAGATGGCGGTGTAGATATTTATATGTTCATACAGATGGCGGTGCAGATATTTCCATGTTCATACAGATGGCGGTGTAGATATTTCCATGTTTATAGAGATAGCGGTGTAGTTATTTCCATGTGTATAGAGATAGCTTTGTAGATATTTCCATGTATGTGTAGATAGCTGTGTAGATATTTCCATTTTCATGCAGATAGCGGTGTAGATATCTCCATTTTCAAACAGATAGCAGTGTAGATATTTCCATGTTCATACAGAAAACGGTGTAGATATTTCCATGTTTATACAGATAGCGGTGAAGATGTATGCATGTTTGCACAGATAGCGGTGTAGATATTTCCATGTTCATACAGAAAACGGTGTAGATATTTCCATGTTTATACAGATAGCGGTGAAGATGTATGCATGTTTACACAGATAGCGGTGTAGATAATTCCATGTTCATCCAGATGACTGTGTAGATATATCCATGTTCATACAGATAGCGGTGTAGATATTTCCATGTTCATACATATAGCGGTGTAGATATTTCCATGTTCATACATATAGCGGTGTAGATATTTCCATGTTCATACAGACAGCGGTGCTGATATTTCCATGTTCATCCAGATGGCTGTGTAGATATATCCATGTTCATACAGATGGCGGTGAAGATATTTCCATGTTCATACACATAGCGGTGTATGTATTTCCATGTTCATACAGATAGCAGTGTAGACATTTTCATGTTCATCCAGATGGCTGTGTAGATATTTCCATTTTCATGCAGATAGCGGTGTAGATATTTCCATGTTCAAAGAGATAGTGGTGTAGATATTTCCATGTTCATCCAGATGGCTGTGTAGATATATCCATGTTCATACAGATGGCGGTGAAGATATTTCCATGTTCATACAGATAGCGGTGTAGATATTTCCATGTTCATACAGATAGCGGTGTAGATATTTCCATCTTGATACAGATAGCGGTGTATGTATCTCCATGTTCATACAGATAGCGGTGTAGATATTTCCATGTTCATCCAGATGGCTCTGTAGATATTTCCATGTTCATACAGATGGCGGTGTAGATATTTCCATGTACAAACAGATAGCAGTGTAGATATTTCCATGTTCATCCAGATGGCTGTGTAGATATATCCATGTTCATACAGATGGCGGTGATGATATTTCCATGTTCATACAGATAGCGGTGTAGATATTTCCATGTTCAAACAGATAGCGGTGTAGATATTTCCATGTTCTTACAGATAGCGGTGTAGATATTTCCATGTTCATACAGATAGCGGTGTAGATATTTCCATGTTCATAAAGATAGCGGTGTAGATATTTCCATGTTTATACAGATAGCGGTGAAGGTGTATGCATGTTTACACAGTTAGCGGTGTACATATTTCCATGTTCATCCAGATGGCTGTGTAGATATATCCATGTTCATACAGATGGCGGTGAAGATATTTCCATGTTCATACAGATAGCGGTGTAGATATTTCCATGTTCATACAGATATCGGTGTAGATATTTCCATGTTCATACAGACAGCGGTGCTGATATTTCCTTGTTCATCCAGATGGCTGTGTAGATATATCCATGTTCATAGAGATGGTGGTGAAGATATTTCCATGTTCCTACAGATATCGGTGTAGATATTTCCATGTTCATACAGATAGCGGTGTAGATATTTCCATGTTCATACAGACAGCGGTGCTGATATTTCCATGTTCATCCAGATGGCTGTGTAGATATATCCATGTTCATACAGATGGCGGTGAAGATATTTCCATGTTCATACACATAGCGGTGTATGTATTTCCATGTTCATACAGATAGCAGTGTAGACATTTTCATGTTCATCCAGATGGCTGTGTAGATATTTCCATTTTCATGCAGATAGCGGTGTAGATATTTCCATGTTCAAAGAGATAGTGGTGTAGATATTTCCATGTTCATCCAGATGGCTGTGTAGATATATCCATGTTCATACAGATGGCGGTGAAGATATTTCCAAGTTCATACAGATAGCGGTGTAGATATTTCCATGTTCATACAGATAGCGGTGTAGATATTTCCATCTTGATACAGATAGCGGTGTATGTATCTCCATGTTCATACAGATAGCGGTGTAGATATTTCCATGTTCATCCAGATGGCTCTGTAGATATTTCCATGTTCATACAGATGGCGGTGTAGATATTTCCATGTACAAACAGATAGCAGTGTAGATATTTCCATGTTCATCCAGATGGCTGTGTAGATATATCCATGTTAATACAGATGGCGGTGATGATATTTCCATGTTCATACAGATAGCGGTGTAGATATTTCCATGTTCAAACAGATAGCGGTGTAGATATTTCCATGTTCTTACAGATAGCGGTGTAGATATTTCCATGTTCATACAGATAGCGGTGTAGATATTTCCATGTTCATAAAGATAGCGGTGTAGATATTTCCATGTTTATACAGATAGCGGTGAAGGTGTATGCATGTTTACACAGTTAGCGGTGTACATATTTCCATGTTCATCCAGATGGCTGTGTAGATATATCCATGTTCATACAGATGGCGGTGAAGATATTTCCATGTTCATACAGATAGCGGTGTAGATATTTCCATGTTCATACAGATATCGGTGTAGATATTTCCATGTTCATACAGACAGCGGTGCTGATATTTCCTTGTTCATCCAGATGGCTGTGTAGATATATCCATGTTCATAGAGATGGTGGTGAAGATATTTCCATGTTCCTACAGATATCGGTGTAGATATTTCCATGTTCATACAGATAGCGGTGTAGATATTTCCATGTTCATACAGATAGCGGTGCTGATATTTCCATGTTTATACAGGTAGCGGTGTAGGTATTTCCATGTTTATACAGATAGCGGTGTAGATATTTCCATGTTTATACAGGTAGCGGTGTAGATATTTCCATGTTTATTCAGATAGCGGTGTAGATATCTTCATCTTAATACAGATGGCGGTGTAGATATTTATATGTTCATACAGATGGCGGTGCAGATATTTCCATGTTCATACAGATGGCGGTGTAGATATTTCCATGTTCATACAGATAGCGGTGTAGTTATTTCCATGTGTAGAGATAGCTTTGTAGATATTTCCATGTATGTGCAGATAGCTGTGTAGATATTTCCATTTTCATGCAGATAGCGGTGTAGATATCTCCATTTTCAAACAGATAGCGGTGTAGATATTTCCATGTTCATACAGATAGTGGTGTAGATATTTCCATGTTTATACAGATAGCGGTGAAGATGTATGCATGTTTGCACAGATAGCGGTGGAGATATTTCCATGTTCATACAGAAAACGGTGTAGATATTTCCATGTTTATACAGATAGCGGTGAAGATGTATGCATGTTTACACAGATACCGGTGTAGATAATTCCATGTTCATCCAGATGACTGTGTAGATATATCCATGTTCATACAGATAGAGGTGTAGATATTTCCATGTTCATACATATAGCGGTGCAGATATTTCCATGTTCATCCAGATGGCTGTGTAGATATATCCATGTTCATACAGATGGAGGTGAAGATATTTCCATGTTCATACAGATAGCGTTGTAGATATTTCCATGTTTATGCAGATAGCGGTGTAGATATCTCCATCTTAATACAGATGGCGGTGTAGATATTTATATGTTCATACAGATGGCGGTGCAGATATTTCCATGATCATACAGATGACGGTGTAGATATTTCCATGTTCATACAGATAGCGGTGTACTTATTTCCATGTGTAAAGAGATAGCTGTGTAGATATTTCCATGTATATGCAGATAGCTGTGTAGATATTTCCATTTTCATGCAGAAAGCGGTGTATATATTTCCCTGTTCAAACAGTTATCGGTGTAGATATTTCCGTGTTCATAAAGATAGCGGTGTAGATATTTCCATGTTCATCCAGATGGCTGTGTAGATATATCCATGTTCATACAGATATCGGTGAAGATATTTCCATGTTCATCCAGATGGCTCTGTAGATATTTCCATGTTCATACAGATGGCGGTGTAGATATTTCCATGTTCATACAGATAGCGGTGTAGATATTTCCATGTTCATACAGATAGCGGTGTAGATATTTCCATGTTGATACAGATAGCGGTGTATGTATCTCCATGTTCATACAGATAGCGGTGTAGATATTTCCATGTTCATCCAGATGGCTCTGTAGATATTTCCATGTTCATACAGATGGCGGTGCAGATATTTCCATGTTCATACAGATAGTGGTGTAGATATTTCCATGTTCATCCAGATGGCTGTGTAGATATATCCATGTTCATACAGATGGCGGTGATGATATATCCATGTTCATACAGATAGCGGTGTAGACATTTCCATGTTCAAACAGATAGCGGAGTATATATTTCCATGTTCATACAGATAGCGGTGTAGATATTTCCATGTTCATACAGATAGCGGTGTAGATATTTCCATGTTCATACAGATAGCGGTGTATGTATTTCCATGTTCATACAGATAGCGGTGTAGATATTTCCATTTTCATGCAGATAGCGGTGTTTATATTTCCCTGTTCAAACAGTTATCGGTGTAGAAATTTCTGTGCTCATAAAGATAGCAGTGTAGATATTTCCATGTTTATACAGATAGCGGTGAAGATGTATGCATGTTTACACAGATAGCGGTGTACATATTTCCATGTTCATCCAGATGGCTGTGTAGATATATCCATATTCATACAGATGGCGGTGAAGATATTTCCATGTTCATACAGATAGCGGTGTAGATATTTCCATGTTCATACAGATAGCGGTGTAGATATTTCCATGTTCATACAGATAGCGGTGTATGTATTTCCATGTTCATACAGATAGCGGTGTAGACATTTCCATGTTCATCCAGATGGCTGTGTAGATATTTCCATGTTCATACAGATAGCGGTGTAGATATTTCCATGTTCATACAGATAGCGGTGTAGATATTTCCATGTTCATCCAGATGGCTGTGGAGATATATCCATGTTCATACAGATAGCGGTGTAGGTATTTCCATGTTCATACAGATAGCGGTGTAGATATTTCCATGTTCATCCAGATGGCTGTGGAGATATATCCATGTTCATACAGATGGCGGTGAAGATATTTCCATGTTCATACAGATAGCGGTGCAGATATTTCCATGTTCATACAGATAGCCGTGTAGATATTGCCATGTTCATACCGATAGCGATGCTGATACTTCCATGTTTGTACAGGTAGCGGTGTACATATTTCCGTGTTTATACAGATAGTGGTGTAGATATTTCCATGTTCATACAGATGGCGGTGTAGATATTTCCATGTTTATAGAGATAGCGGTGTAGTTATTTCCATGAGTAAAGAGATAGCTGTGTAGATATTTCCATGTATATGCAGATAGCTGTGTAGATATTTCCATTTTCATCCAGATAGCGGTGCAGATATTTCCATGTTCATCCAGATGGCTGTGTAGATATATCCATATTCTTACAGATGGCGGTGAAGATATTTCCATGTTCATACAGATAGCGGTGTAGATATTTCCATGTTCATACAGATAGCGGTGTAGATATTTCCATGTTCATACAGATAGCGGTGTATGTATTTCCATGTTCATACAGAAGGCGGTGTAGACATTTCCATGTTCATCCAGATGGCTGTGTAGATATTTCCATGTTCATACAGATAGCGGTGTAGATATTTCCATGTTCATACAGATAGCGGTGTAGATATTTCCATGTTCATCCAGATGGCTGTGGAGATATATCCATGTTCATACAGATAGCGGTGTAGGTATTTCCATGTTCATACAGATAGCGGTGTAGATATTTCCATGTTCATCCAGATGGCTGTGGAGATATATCCATGTTCATACAGATGGCGGTGAAGATATTTCCATGTTCATACAGATAGCGGTGCAGATATTTCCATGTTCATACAGATAGCCGTGTAGATATTGCCATGTTCATACCGATAGCGATGCTGATACTTCCATGTTTGTACAGGTAGCGGTGTACATATTTCCGTGTTTATACAGATACTGGTGTAGATATTTCCATGTTCATACAGATGGCGGTGTAGATATTTCCATGTTTATAGAGATAGCGGTGTAGTTATTTCCATGAGTAAAGAGATAGCTGTGTAGATATTTCCATGTATATGCAGATAGCTGTGTAGATATTTCCATTTTCATACAGATAGCGGTGTAGATATTTCCATGTTCATACAGATAGCGGTGTATGTTTTTCCATGTTCATACAGATGGCGGTGTAGATATTTCCATGTTTATAGAGATAGTGGTGTGGTTATTTCCATGTGTAAAGAAATAGCTTTGTAGATATTTCCATGAATATGCAGATAGCTGTGTAGATATTTCCATTTTCATGCTGATAGCGGTGTAGATATTTCCATGTTCAAACAGATAGCGGTGTAGATATTTCCATGTTCATACAGATAGCCGTGTAGATATTTCCATGTTTATACAGATAGCGGTGAAGATGTATGCATGTTTACACAGATAGCGGTTTAGATATTTCCATGTTCATCCAGATGGATGTGTAGATATATCCATGTTCATCCAGATGGCTGTGTAGATATATCCATGTTCATACAGATGGCGGTGAAGATATTTCCATGTTCATCCAGATGGCTGTGTAGATATATCCATGTTCATCCAGATGGCTGTGTAGATATATCCATGTTCATACAGATAGCGTTGTAGATATTTCCATGTTTATGCAGATAGCGGTGTAGATATCTCCATCTTAATACAGATGGCGGTGTAGATATTTATATGTTCATACAGATGGCGGTGCAGATATTTCCATGATCATACAGATGACGGTGTAGATATTTCCATGTTCATACAGATAGCGGTGTACTTATTTCCATGTGTAAAGAGATAGCTGTGTAGATATTTCCATGTATATGCAGATAGCTGTGTAGATATTTCCATTTTCATGCAGAAAGCGGTGTATATATTTCCCTGTTCAAACAGTTAGCCGTGTACATATTTCCATGTTCATAGAGATAGCAGTGTAGATATTTCCATGTTTATACAGATAGCAGAGAAGAAGTATGCATGTTTACACAGATAGCAGTGTAGATATTTCCATGTTCATCCAGATGGCTGTGTAGATATATCCATGTTCATACAGATGGCGGTGAAGATATTTCCATGTTCATCCGGATGGCTCTGTAGATATTTCCATGTTCATACAGATGGCGGTGTAGATATTTCCATTTTCATACAGATAGCGGTGTAGATATTTCCATGTTCATACAGATAGCGGTGTAGATATTTCCATGTTGATACAGATAGCGGTGTATGTATCTCCATGTTCATACAGATAGCGGTGTAGATATTTCCATGTTCATCCAGATGGCTCTGTAGATATTTCCATGTTCATACAGATGGCGGTGTAGATATTTCCATGTTCATACAGATAGCGGTGTAGATATTTCCATGTTCATCCAGATGGCTGTGTAGATATATCCATGTTCATACAGATGGCGGTGATGATATTTCCATGTTCATACAGATAGCGGTGTAGACATTTCCATGTTCAAACAGGTAGCGGAGTATATATTTCCATGTTCATACAGATAGCGGTGTAGATATTTCCATGTTCATACAGATAGCGGTGTAGATATTTCCATGTTCATACAGATAGCGGTGTATGTATTTCCATGTTCATACAGATAGCGGTGTAGATATTTCCATTTTCATGCTGATAGCGGTGTATATATTTCCCTGTTCAAACAGTTATCGGTGTAGATATTTCCGTGTTCATAAAGATAGCGGTGTAGATATTTCCATGTTTATACAGATAGCGGTGAAGATGTATGCATGTTTACACAGATAGCGGTGTACATATTTCCATGTTCATCCAGATGGCTGTGTAGATATATCCATGTTCATACAGATGGCGGTGAAGATATTTCCATGTTCATACAGATAGCGGTGTAGATATTTCCATGTTCATACAGATAGCGGTGTAGATATTTCCATCTTCATACAGACAGCGGTGTATGTATCTCCATGTTCATACAGATAGCGGTGTAGATATTTCCATGTTCATCCAGATGGCTGTGTAGATATTTCCATCTTCATACAGATAGCGGTGTAGATATTTCCATGTTCATTCAGATAGCGGTGCAGGTATTTCCATGTTCATCCAGATAGCGGTGCAGATATTTCCAAGTTCATCCAGATGGCTGTGTAGATATATCCATATTCATACAGATGGCGGTGAAGATATTTCCATGTTCATACAGATAGCGGTGTAGATATTTCCATGTTCATACAGATAGCGGTGTAGATATTTCCATGTTCATACAGATAGCGGTGTATGTATTTCCATGTTCATACAGATAGCGGTGTATGTATTTCCATGTTCATACAGATAGCGGTGTAGACATTTCCATGTTCATCCAGATGGCTGTGTAGATATTTCCATGATCATACAGATGACGGTGTAGATATTTCAATGTTCATACAGATAGCGGTGTACTTATTTCCATGTGTAAAGAGATAGCTGTGTAGATATTTCCATGTATATGCAGATAGCTGTGTAGATATTTCCATTTTCATGCAGAAAGCGGTGTATATATTTCCCTGTTCAAACAGTTAGCCGTGTAGATATTTCCATGTTCATAGAGATAGCAGTGTAGATATTTCCATGTTTATACAGATAGCGGTGAAGAAGTATGCATGTTTACACAGATAGCAGTGTAGATATTTCCATGTTCATCCAGATGGCTGTGTAGATATATCCATGTTCATACAGATGGCGGTGAAGATATTTCCATGTTCATCCAGATGGCGGTGAAGATATTTCCATGTTCATCCAGATGGCTGTGTAGATATATCCATGTTCATCCAGATGGCTGTGTAGATATATCCATGTTCATACAGATAGCGTTGTAGATATTTCCATGTTTATGCAGATAGCGGTGTAGATATCTCCATCTTAATACAGATGGCTGTGTAGATATTTATATGTTCATACAGATGGCGGTGCAGATATTTCCATGATCATACAGATGACGGTGTAGATATTTCCATGTTCATACAGACAGCGGTGTATTTATTTCCATGTGTAAAGAGATAGCTGTGTAGATATTTCCATGTATATGCAGATAGCTGTGTAGATATTTCCATTTTCATGCAGAAAGCGGTGTATATATTTCCCTGTTCAAACATTTAGCCGTGTAGATATTTCCATGTTCATAGAGATAGCAGTGTAGATATTTCCATGTTTATAAAGATAGCGGTGAAGAAGTATGCATGTTTACACAGATAGCAGTGTAGATATTTCCATGTTCATCCAGATGGCTGTGTAGATATATCCATGTTCATACAGATGGCGGTGAAGTTATTTCCATGTTCATCCTGATGGCTCTGTAGATATTTCCATGTTCATACAGATGGCGGTGTAGATATTTCCATGTTCATACAGATAGCGGTGTAGATATTTCCATGTTCATACAGATAGCGGTGTAGATATTTCCATGTTGATACAGATAGCGGTGTATGTATCTCCATGTTCATACAGATAGCGGTGTAGATATTTCCATGTTCATCCAGATGGCTCTGTAGATATTTCCATGTTCATACAGATGGCGGTGTAGATATTTCCATGTTCATACAGATAGCGGTGTAGATATTTCCATGTTCAACCTGATGGCTGTGTAGATATATCCATGTTCATACAGATGGCGGTGATGATATTTCCATGTTCATACAGATAGCGGTGTAGACATTTCCATGTTCAAACAGATAGCGGAGTATATATTTCCATGTTCATACAGATAGCGGTGTAGATATTTCCATGTTCATACAGATAGCGGTGTAGATATTTCCATGTTCATCCAGATGGCTGTGGAGATATATCCATGTTCATAGAGATGGCGGTGAAGATATTTCCATGTTCATACAGATAGCGGTGCAGATATTTCCATGTTCATACAGATAGCCGTGTAGATATTGCCATGTTCATACCGATAGCGATGCTGATACTTCCATGTTTATACAGGTAGCGGTGTACATATTTCCGTGTTTATACAGATAGTGGTGTAGATATTTCCATGTTCATACAGATGGTGGTGTAGATATTTCCATGTTTATAGAGATAGCGGTGTAGTTATTTCCATGAGTAAAGAGATAGCTGTGTAGATATTTCCATGTATATGCAGATAGCTGTGTAGATATTTCCATTTTCATACAGATAGCGGTGAAGATATTTCCATGTTCATACAGATAGCGGTGTATGTATTTCCATGTTCATACAGATAGCGGTGTAGATATTTCCATTTTCATGCAGATAGCGGTGTATATATTTCCCTGTTCAAACAGTTATCGGTGTAGATATTTCCGTGTTCATAAAGATAGTGGTGTAGATATTTCCATGTTTATACAGATAGCGGTGAAGATGTATGCATGTTTACACAGATAGCGGTGTACATATTTCCATGTTCATCCAGATGGCTGTGTAGATATATCCATGTTCATACAGATGGCGGTGAAGATATTTCCATGTTCATACAGATAGCGGTGTAGATATTTCCATGTTCATACAGATAGCGGTGTAGATATTTCCATGTTCATACAGACAGCGGTGTATGTATCTCCATGTTCATACAGATAGCGGTGTAGATATTTCCATGTTCATGCAGATGGCTGTGTAGATATTTCCATGTTCATACAGATAGCGGTGTAGATATTTCCATGTTCATTCAGATAGCGGTGCAGGTATTTCCATGTTCATCCAGATAGCGGTGCAGATATTTCCATGTTCATCCAGATGGCTGTGTAGATATATCCATATTCATACAGATGGCGGTGAAGATATTTCCATGTTCATACAGATAGCGGTGTAGATATTTCCATGTTCATACAGATAGCGGTGTAGATATTTCCATGTTCATACAGATAGCGGTGTATGTATTTCCAGGTTCATACAGATAGCGGTGTAGACATTTCCATGTTCAACCAGATGGCTGTGTAGATATTTCCATGTTCATACAGATAGCGGTGTAGATATTTCCATGTTCATACAGATAGCGGTGTAGATATTTCCATGTTCATCCAGATGGCTGTGGAGATATATCCATGTTCATACAGATGGCGGTGAAGATATTTCCATGTTCATACAGATAGCGGTGCAGATATTTCCATGTTCATACAGATAGCCGTGTAGATATTGCCATGTTCATACCGATAGCGATGCTGATACTTCCATGTTTATACAGGTAGCGGTGTACATATTTCCGTGTTTATACAGATAGTGGTGTATATATTTCCATGTTCATACAGATGGCGGTGTAGATATTTCCATGTTTATAGAGGTAGCGGTGTAGTTATTTCCATGAGTAAAGAGATAGCTGTGTAGATATTTCCATGTATATGCAGATAGCTGCGTAGATATTTCCATTTTCATGCAGATAGCGGTGTAGATATTTCCATGTTCAAACAGATAGCGGTGTAGATATTTCCATGTTCGTACAGATAGCGGTGTAGTTTTTCCATGTTTATACAGATAGCAGTGAAGATGTATGCATGTTTACACAGATAGCGGGGAAGATATTTCCATGTTCATACAGATATCGGTGTAGATATTTCCATGTTCATCCAGATGGCTGTGTAGATATATCCATGTTCATACAGATGGCGGTGAAGATATTTCCATGTTCATACAGATAGCGGTGTAGATATTTCCCTGTTCATACAGATAGCGGTGTAGATATTTCCATGTTCATACATATAGCGGTGTAGCTATTTCCATGTTCATACAGATAGCGGTGTAGATAATTCCATGTTCATCCAGATGGCTGTGTAGATATATCCATGTTCATACAGATGGCGGTGAAGATATTTCCATGTTCATACAGATAGCAGTGTAGATAATTCCATGTTCTTACAGATAGTGTTGTAGATACTTCCATGTTCATACAGATAGCGGTGTAGCTATTTCCATGTTCATACAGATAGCGTTGTAGATATTTCCATGTTCATCCAGATGGCTGTGTGGATATTTCCATGTTCATACAGATAGCGGTGTAGATATTTGCATGTTCATACAGACAGCGGTGTATGTATCTCCATGTTCATACAGATAGCAGTGTAGATATTTCCATGTTCATCCAGATGGCTGTGTAGATATTTCCATGTTCATACAGATAGCGGTGTAGATATTTCCATGTTCATTCAGATAGCGGTGCAGGTATTTCCATGTTCATCCAGATAGCGGTGCAGATATTTCCATGTTCATCCAGATGGCTGTGTAGATATATCCATATTCATACAGATGGCGGTGAAGATATTTCCATGTTCATACAGATAGCGGTGTAGATATTTCCATGTTCATACAGATAGCGGTGTAGATATTTCCATGTTCATACAGATAGCGGTGTATGTATTTCCATGTTCATACAGATAGCGGTGTAGACATTTCCATGTTCAACCAGATGGCTGTGTAGATATTTCCATGTTCATACAGATAGCGGTGTAGATATTTCCATGTTCATACAGATAGCGGTGTAGATATTTCCTTGTTCATCCAGATGGCTGTGGAGATATATCCATGTTCATACAGATGGCGGTGAAGATATTTCCATGTTCATACAGATAGCGGTGCAGATATTTCCATGTTCATACAGATAGCCGTGTAGATATTGCCATGTTCATACCGATAGCGATGCTGATACTTCCATGTTTATACAGGTAGCGGTGTACATATTTCCGTGTTTATACAGATAGTGGTGTATATATTTCCATGTTCATACAGATGGCGGTGTAGATATTTCCATGTTTATAGAGGTAGCGGTGTAGTTATTTCCATGAGTAAAGAGATAGCTGTGTAGATATTTCCATGTATATGCAGATAGCTGTGTAGATATTTCCATTTTCATGCAGATAGCGGTGTAGATATTTCCATGTTCAAACAGATAGCGGTGTAGATATTTCCATGTTCGTACAGATAGTGGTGTAGTTTTTCCATGTTTATACAGATAGCAGTGAAGATGTATGCATGTTTACACAGATAGCGGGGAAGATATTTCCATGTTCATACAGATAGCGGTGTAGATATTTCCATGTTCATCCAGATGGCTGTGTAGATATATCCATGTTCATACAGATGGCGGTGAAGATATTTCCATGTTCATACAGATAGCGGTGTAGCTATTTCCATGTTCATACAGATAGCGGTGTAGATAATTCCATGTTCATCCAGATGGCTGTGTAGATATATCCATGTTCATACAGATGGCGGTGAAGATATTTCCATGTTCATACAGATAGCAGTGTAGATATTTCCATGTTCTTACAGATAGTGGTGTAGATACTTCCATGTTCATACAGATAGCGGTGTAGCTATTTCCATGTTCATACAGATAGCGTTGTAGATATTTCCATGTTCATCCAGATGGCTGTGTGGATATTTCCATGTTCATACAGATAGCGGTGCTGATATTTCCATGTTTATACAGGTAGCGGCGTAGGTATTTCAGTGTTTATACAGATAGCGGTGCAGATATTTCCATGTTTATACAGGTAGCGGTGTAGATATTTCTATGTTTATACAGATAGCGGTGTAGATATCTTCATCTTAATACGGATGGCGGTGTAGATATTTATATGTTCATACAGATGGCTGTGTAGATATATCCATGTTCATACAGATGGCGGTGATGATATTTCCATGTTCATACAGATAGCGGTGTAGATATTTCCATGTTCAAACAGATAGCGGTGTAGATATTTCCATGTTCATACAGATAGCGGTGTAGATATTTCCATGTTCATACAGATAGCGGTGTAGATATTTCCATGTTCATACAGATAGCGGTGTATGTATTTCCATGTTCATACAGATAGCGGTGTAGATATTTCCATTTTCATGTAGATAGCGGTGTATATATTTCCCTGTTCAAACAGTTATCGGTGTAGATATTTCCATGTTCATAAAGATAGCAGTGTAGATATTTCCATGTTTATACAGATAGCGGTGAAGATGTATGCATGTTTACACAGATAGCGGTGTACATATTTCCATGTTCATCCAGATGGCTGTGTAGATATATCCATGTTCATACAGATGTCGGTGAAGATATTTCCATGTTCATACAGATAGCGGTGTAGATATTTCCATGTTCATACAGATAGCGGTGTTGATATTTCCATGTTCATACAGACAGCGGTGTATGTATCTCCATGTTCATACAGATAGCGGTGTAGATATTTCCATGTTCATCCAGATGGCTGTGTAGATATTTCCATGTTCATACAGATAGCGGTGTAGATATTTCCATGTTCATACAGTTAGCGATGCAGATATTTCCATGTTCATCCAGATAGCGGTGCAGATATTTCCATGTTCATCCAGATGGCTGTGTAGATATATCCATATTCATACAGATGGCGGTGAAGATATTTCCATGTTCATACAGATAGCGGTGTAGATATTTCCATGTTCATACAGATAGCGGTGCTGATATTTCCATGTTTATACAGGTAGCGGTGTAGATATGTCCATGTTTATACAGATAGCGGTGTAGATATTTCCATGTTTATACAGATAGCGGTACAGATATTTCCCAGTTTATACAGATAGCGGTGTAGATATCTTCATCTTAATACAGATAGCGGTGTATATATTTATATGTTCATACAGATGGCGGTCCAGATATTTCCATGTTCGTACAGATGGCGGTGTAAATATTTCCATGTTTATAGAGATAGTGGTGTGGTTATTTCCATGTGTAAAGAAATAGCTTTGTAGATATTTCCATGAATATGCAGATAGCTGTGTAGATATTTCCATTTTCATGCAGATAGCGGTGTAGATATTTCCATGTTCAAACAGATAGCGGTGTAGATATTTCCATGTTCATACAGATAGCCGTGTACATCTTTCCATGTTTATACAGATAGCGGTGAAGATGTATGCATGTTTACACAGATAGCGGTTTAGATATTTCCATGTTCATACAGATAGCGGTGTAGATATTTCCATGTTCATCCAGATGGCTGTGTAGATATATCCATGTTCATCCAGATGGCTGTGTAGATATATCCATGTTCATACAGATGGCGGTGAAGATATTTCCATGTTCATACAGATAGCGGTGTAGATATTTCCATGTTCATACAGATAGCGGTGTAGATATTTCCATGTTCATACAGACAGCGGTGCTGATATTTCCTTGTTCATCCAGATGGCTGTGTAGATATATCCATGTTCATAGAGATGGCGGTGAAGATATTTCCATGTTCCTACAGATATCGGTGTAGATATTTCCATGTTCATACAGATAGCGGTGTAGATATTTCCATGTTCATACAGATAGCGGTGCTGATATTTCCATGTTTATACAGGTAGCGGTGTAGGTATTTCCATGTTTATACAGGTAGCGGTGTAGATATTTCCATGTTTATACAGGTAGCGGTGTAGATATTTCCATGTTTATACAGATAGCGGTGTAGATATCTTCATCTTAATACAGATGGCGGTGTAGATATTTATATGTTCATACAGATGGCGGTGCAGATATTTCCATGTTCATACAGATGGCGGTGTAGATATTTCCATGTTTATAGAGATAGCGGTGTAGTTATTTCCATGTGTAGAGATAGCTTTGTAGATATTTCCATGTATGTGCAGATAGCTGTGTAGATATTTCCATTTTCATGCAGGTAGCGGTGTAGATATCTCCATTTTCAAACAGATAGCGGTGTAGATATTTCCATGTTCATACAGATAGCGGTGTAGATATTTCCATGTTTATACAGATAGCGGTGAAGATGTATGCATGTTTGCACAGATAGCGGTGGAGATATTTCCATGTTCATACAGAAAACGGTGTAGATATTTCCATGTTTATACAGATAGCGGTGAAGATGTATGCATGTTTACACAGATACCGGTGTAGATAATTCCATGTTCATCCAGATGACTGTGTAGATATATCCATGTTCATACAGATAGCGGTGTAGATATTTCCATGTTCATACATATAGCGGTGCAGATATTTCCATGTTCATCCAGATGGCTGTGTAGATATATCCATGTTCATACAGATGGAGGTGAAGATATTTCCATGTTCATACCGATAGCGTTGCAGATATTTCCATGTTTATGCAGATAGCGGTGTAGATATCTCCATCTTAATACAGATGGCGGTGTAGATATTTATATGTTAATACAGATGGCGGTGCAGATATTTCCATGATAATACAGATGACGGTGTAGATATTTCCATGTTCATACAGATAGCGGTGTACTTATTTCCATGTGTAAAGAGATAGCTGTGTAGATATTTCCATGTATATGCAGATAGCTGTGTAGATATTTCCATTTTCATGCAGAAAGCGGTGTATATATTTCCCTGTTCAAACAGTTATCGGTGTAGATATTTCCGTGTTCATAAAGATAGCGGTGTAGATATTTCCATGTTCATCCAGATGGCTGTGTAGATATATCCATGTTCATACAGATGGCGGTGAAGATATTTCCATGTTCATCCAGATGGCTCTGTAGATATTTCCATGTTCATACAGATGGCGGTGTAGATATTTCCATGTTCATACAGATAGCGGTGTAGATATTTCCATGTTCATACAGATAGCGGTGTAGATATTTCCATGTTGATACAGATAGCGGTGTATGTATCTCCATGTTCATACAGATAGCGGTGTAGATATTCCCATGTTCATCCAGATGGCTCTGTAGATATTTCCATGTTCATGCAGATGGCGGTGTAGATATTTCCATGTTCATACAGATAGTGGTGTAGATATTTCCATGTTCATCCAGATGGCTGTGTAGATATATCCATGTTCATACAGATGGCGGTGATGATATATCCATGTTCATACAGATAGCGGTGTAGACATTTCCATGTTCAAACAGATAGCGGAGTATATATTTCCATGTTCATACAGATAGCGGTGTAGATATTTCCATGATCATACAGATAGCGGTGTAGATATTTCCATGTTCATACAGATAGCGGTGTATGTATTTCCATGTTCATACAGATAGCGGTGTAGATATTTCCATTTTCATGCAGATAGCGGTGTATATATTTCCCTGTTCAAACAGTTATCGGTGTAGATATTTCTGTGTTCATAAAGATAGCAGTGTAGATATTTCCATGTTTATACAGATAGCGGTGAAGATGTATGCATGTTTACACAGATAGCGGTGTACATATTTCCATGTTCATCCAGATGGCTGTGTAGATATATCCATATTCATACAGATGGCGGTGAAGATATTTCCATGTTCATACAGATAGCGGTGTAGATATTTCCATGTTCATACAGATAGCGGTGTAGATATTTCCATGTTCATACAGATAGCGGTGTATGTATTTCCATGTTCATACAGATAGCGGTGTAGACATTTCCATGTTCATCCAGATGGCTGTGTAGATATTTCCATGTTCATACAGATAGCGGTGTAGATATTTCCATGTTCATACAGATAGCGGTGTAGATATTTCCATGTTCATCCAGATGGCTGTGGAGATATATCCATGTTCATACAGATAGCGGTGTAGGTATTTCCATGTTCATACAGATAGCGGTGTAGATATTTCCATGATCATCCAGATGGCTGTGGAGATATATCCATGTTCATACAGATGGCGGTGAAGATATTTCCATGTTCATACAGATAGCGGTGCAGATATTTCCATGTTCATACAGATAGCCGTGTAGATATTGCCATGTTCATACCGATAGCGATGCTGATACTTCCATGTTTGTACAGGTAGCGGTGTACATATTTCCGTGTTTATACAGATAGTGGTGTAGATATTTCCATGTTCATACAGATGGCGGTGTAGATATTTCCATGTTTATAGAGATAGCGGTGTAGTTATTTCCATGAGTAAAGAGATAGCTGTGTAGATATTTCCATGTATATGCAGATAGCTGTGTAGATATTTCCATTTTCATACAGATAGCGGTGTAGATATTTCCATGTTCATACAGATAGCGGTGTATGTATTTCCATGTTCATACAGATGGCGGTGTAGATATTTCCATGTTTATAGAGATAGTGGTGTGGTTATTTCCATGTGTAAAGAAATAGCTTTCTAGATATTTCCATGAATATGCAGATAGCTGTGTAGATATTTCCATTTTCATGCTGATAGTGGTGTAGATATTTCCATGTTCAAACAGATAGCGGTGTAGATATTTCCATGTTCATACAGATAGAGGTGTAGATATTTCCATGTTTATACAGATAGCGGTGAAGATGTATGCATGTTTACACAGATAGCGGTTTAGATATTTCCATGTTCATCCAGATGGATGTGTAGATATATCCATGTTCATCCAGATGGCTGTGTAGATATATCCATGTTCATATAGATTGCGGTGAAGATATTTCCATGTTCATCCAGATGGCTGTGTAGATATATCCATGTTCATCCAGATGGCTGTGTAGATATATCCATGTTCATACAGATAGCGTTGTAGATATTTCCATGTTTATGCAGATAGCGGTGTAGTTATCTCCATCTTAATACAGATGGCGGTGTAGATATTTATATGTTCATACAGATGGCGGTGCAGATATTTCCATGATCATACAGATGACGGTGTAGATATTTCCATGTTCATACAGATAGTGGTGTACTTATTTCCATGTGTAAAGAGATAGCTGTGTAGATATTTCCATGTATATGCAGATAGCTGTGTAGATATTTCCATTTTCATGCAGAAAGCGGTGTATATATTTCCCTGTTCAAACAGTTAGCCGTGTAGATATTTCCATGTTCATAGAGATAGCAGTGTAGATATTTCCATGTTTATACAGATAGCAGAGAAGAAGTATGCATGTTTACACAGATAGCAGTGTAGATATTTCCATGTTCATCCAGATGGCTGTGTAGATATATCCATGTTCATACAGATGGCGGTGAAGATATTTCCATGTTCATCCAGATGGCTCTGTAGATATTTCCATGTTCATACAGATGGCGGTGTAGATATTTCCATTTTCATACAGATAGCGGTGTAGATATTTCCATGTTCATACAGATAGCGGTGTAAATATTTCCATGTTGATACAGATAGCGGTGTATGTATCTCCATGTTCATACAGATAGCGGTGTAGATATTTCCATGTTCATCCAGATGGCTCTGTAGATATTTCCATGTTCATACAGATGGCGGTGTAGATATTTCCATGTTCATACAGATAGCGGTGTAGATATTTCCATGTTCATCCAGATGGCTGTGTAGATATATCCATGTTCATACAGATGGCGGTGATGATATTTCCATGTTCATACAGATAGCGGTGTAGACATTTCCATGTTCAAACAGGTAGCGGAGTATATATTTCCATGTTCATACAGATAGCGGTGTAGATATTTCCATGTTCATACAGATAGCGGTGTAGATATTTCCATGTTCATACAGATAGCGGTGTATGTATTTCCATGTTCATACAGATAGCGGTGTAGATATTTCCATTTTCATGCTGATAGCGGTGTATATATTTCCCTGTTCAAACAGTTATCGGTGTAGATATTTCCGTGTTCATAAAGATAGCGGTGTAGATATTTCCATGTTTATACAGATAGCGGTGAAGATGTATGCATGTTTACACAGATAGCGGTGTACATATTTCCATGTTCATCCAGATGGCTGTGTAGATATATCCATGTTCATACAGATGGCGGTGAAGATATTTCCATGTTCATACAGATAGCGGTGTAGATATTTCCATGTTCATACAGATAGCGGTGTAGATATTTCCATGTTCATACAGATAGCGGTGTAGATATTTCCATCTTCATACAGACAGCGGTGTATGTATCTCCATGTTCATACAGATAGCGGTGTAGATATTTCCATGTTCATCCAGATGGCTGTGTAGATATTTCCATCTTCATACAGATAGCGGTGTAGATATTTCCATGTTCATTCAGATAGCGGTGCAGGAATTTCCATGTTCATCCAGATAGCGGTGCAGATATTTCCAAGTTCATCCAGATGGCTGTGTAGATGTATCTATATTCATACAGATGGAAGTGAAGATATTTCCATGTTCATACAGATAGCGGTGTAGATATTTCCATGTTCATACAGATAGCGGTGTAGATATTTCCATGTTCATACAGATAGCGGTGTATGTATTTCCATGTTCATACAGATAGCAGTGTATGTATTTCCATGTTCATACAGATAGCGGTGTAGACATTTCCATGTTCATCCAGATGGCTGTGTAGATATTTCCATGATCATACAGATGACGGTGTAGATATTTCCATGTTCATACAGATAGCGGTGTACTTATTTCCATGTGTAAAGAGATAGCTGTGTAGATATTTCCATGTATATGCAGATAGCTGTGTAGATATTTCCATTTTCATGCAGAAAGCGGTGTATATATTTCCCTGTTCAAACAGTTAGCCGTGTAGATATTTCCATGTTCATAGAGATAGCAGTGTAGATATTTCCATGTTTATACAGATAGCGGTGAAGAAGTATGCATGTTTACACAGATAGCAGTGTAGATATTTCCATGTTCATCCAGATGGCTGTGTAGATATATCCATGTTCATACAGATGGCGGTGAAGATATTTCCATGTTCATCCAGATGGCTCTGTAGATATTTCCATGTTCATACACATGGCGGTGTAGATATTTCCATGTTCATACAGATAGCGGTGTAGATATTTCCATGTTCATACACATAGCGGTGTAGATATTTCCATGTTGATACAGATAGCGGTGTATGTATCTCCATGTTCATACAGATAGCGGTGTAGATATTTCCATTTTCATGCAGATAGCGGTGTATATATTTCCCTGTTCAAACAGTTATCGGTGTAGATATTTCTGTGTTCATAAAGATAGCAGTGTAGATATTTCCATGTTTATACAGATAGCGGTGAAGATGTATGCATGTTTACACAGATAGCGGTGTACATATTTCCATGTTCATCCAGATGGCTGTGTAGATATATCCATATTCATACAGATGGCGGTGAAGATATTTCCATGTTCATACAGATAGCGGTGTAGATATTTCCATGTTCATACAGATAGCGGTGTAGATATTTCCATGTTCATACAGATAGCGGTGTATGTATTTCCATGTTCATACAGATAGCGGTGTAGACATTTCCATGTTCATCCAGATGGCTGTGTAGATATTTCCATGTTCATACAGATAGCGGTGTAGATATTTCCATGTTCATACAGATAGCGGTGTAGATATTTCCATGTTCATCCAGATGGCTGTGGAGATATATCCATGTTCATACAGATAGCGGTGTAGGTATTTCCATGTTCATACAGATAGCGGTGTAGATATTTCCATGATCATCCAGATGGCTGTGGAGATATATCCATGTTCATACAGATGGCGGTGAAGATATTTCCATGTTCATACAGATAGCGGTGCAGATATTTCCATGTTCATACAGATAGCCGTGTAGATATTGCCATGTTCATACCGATAGCGATGCTGATACTTCCATGTTTGTACAGGTAGCGGTGTACATATTTCCGTGTTTATACAGATAGTGGTGTAGATATTTCCATGTTCATACAGATGGCGGTGTAGATATTTCCATGTTTATAGAGATAGCGGTGTAGTTATTTCCATGAGTAAAGAGATAGCTGTGTAGATATTTCCATGTATATGCAGATAGCTGTGTAGATATTTCCATTTTCATACAGATAGCGGTGTAGATATTTCCATGTTCATACAGATAGCGGTGTATGTATTTCCATGTTCATACAGATGGCGGTGTAGATATTTCCATGTTTATAGAGATAGTGGTGTGGTTATTTCCATGTGTAAAGAAATAGCTTTCTAGATATTTCCATGAATATGCAGATAGCTGTGTAGATATTTCCATTTTCATGCTGATAGTGGTGTAGATATTTCCATGTTCAAACAGATAGCGGTGTAGATATTTCCATGTTCATACAGATAGAGGTGTAGATATTTCCATGTTTATACAGATAGCGGTGAAGATGTATGCATGTTTACACAGATAGCGGTTTAGATATTTCCATGTTCATCCAGATGGATGTGTAGATATATCCATGTTCATCCAGATGGCTGTGTAGATATATCCATGTTCATATAGATTGCGGTGAAGATATTTCCATGTTCATCCAGATGGCTGTGTAGATATATCCATGTTCATCCAGATGGCTGTGTAGATATATCCATGTTCATACAGATAGCGTTGTAGATATTTCCATGTTTATGCAGATAGCGGTGTAGTTATCTCCATCTTAATACAGATGGCGGTGTAGATATTTATATGTTCATACAGATGGCGGTGCAGATATTTCCATGATCATACAGATGACGGTGTAGATATTTCCATGTTCATACAGATAGTGGTGTACTTATTTCCATGTGTAAAGAGATAGCTGTGTAGATATTTCCATGTATATGCAGATAGCTGTGTAGATATTTCCATTTTCATGCAGAAAGCGGTGTATATATTTCCCTGTTCAAACAGTTAGCCGTGTAGATATTTCCATGTTCATAGAGATAGCAGTGTAGATATTTCCATGTTTATACAGATAGCAGAGAAGAAGTATGCATGTTTACACAGATAGCAGTGTAGATATTTCCATGTTCATCCAGATGGCTGTGTAGATATATCCATGTTCATACAGATGGCGGTGAAGATATTTCCATGTTCATCCAGATGGCTCTGTAGATATTTCCATGTTCATACAGATGGCGGTGTAGATATTTCCATTTTCATACAGATAGCGGTGTAGATATTTCCATGTTCATACAGATAGCGGTGTAAATATTTCCATGTTGATACAGATAGCGGTGTATGTATCTCCATGTTCATACAGATAGCGGTGTAGATATTTCCATGTTCATCCAGATGGCTCTGTAGATATTTCCATGTTCATACAGATGGCGGTGTAGATATTTCCATGTTCATACAGATAGCGGTGTAGATATTTCCATGTTCATCCAGATGGCTGTGTAGATATATCCATGTTCATACAGATGGCGGTGATGATATTTCCATGTTCATACAGATAGCGGTGTAGACATTTCCATGTTCAAACAGGTAGCGGAGTATATATTTCCATGTTCATACAGATAGCGGTGTAGATATTTCCATGTTCATACAGATAGCGGTGTAGATATTTCCATGTTCATACAGATAGCGGTGTATGTATTTCCATGTTCATACAGATAGCGGTGTAGATATTTCCATTTTCATGCTGATAGCGGTGTATATATTTCCCTGTTCAAACAGTTATCGGTGTAGATATTTCCGTGTTCATAAAGATAGCGGTGTAGATATTTCCATGTTTATACAGATAGCGGTGAAGATGTATGCATGTTTACACAGATAGCGGTGTACATATTTCCATGTTCATCCAGATGGCTGTGTAGATATATCCATGTTCATACAGATGGCGGTGAAGATATTTCCATGTTCATACAGATAGCGGTGTAGATATTTCCATGTTCATACAGATAGCGGTGTAGATATTTCCATGTTCATACAGATAGCGGTGTAGATATTTCCATCTTCATACAGACAGCGGTGTATGTATCTCCATGTTCATACAGATAGCGGTGTAGATATTTCCATGTTCATCCAGATGGCTGTGTAGATATTTCCATCTTCATACAGATAGCGGTGTAGATATTTCCATGTTCATTCAGATAGCGGTGCAGGAATTTCCATGTTCATCCAGATAGCGGTGCAGATATTTCCAAGTTCATCCAGATGGCTGTGTAGATGTATCTATATTCATACAGATGGAAGTGAAGATATTTCCATGTTCATACAGATAGCGGTGTAGATATTTCCATGTTCATACAGATAGCGGTGTAGATATTTCCATGTTCATACAGATAGCGGTGTATGTATTTCCATGTTCATACAGATAGCAGTGTATGTATTTCCATGTTCATACAGATAGCGGTGTAGACATTTCCATGTTCATCCAGATGGCTGTGTAGATATTTCCATGATCATACAGATGACGGTGTAGATATTTCCATGTTCATACAGATAGCGGTGTACTTATTTCCATGTGTAAAGAGATAGCTGTGTAGATATTTCCATGTATATGCAGATAGCTGTGTAGATATTTCCATTTTCATGCAGAAAGCGGTGTATATATTTCCCTGTTCAAACAGTTAGCCGTGTAGATATTTCCATGTTCATAGAGATAGCAGTGTAGATATTTCCATGTTTATACAGATAGCGGTGAAGAAGTATGCATGTTTACACAGATAGCAGTGTAGATATTTCCATGTTCATCCAGATGGCTGTGTAGATATATCCATGTTCATACAGATGGCGGTGAAGATATTTCCATGTTCATCCAGATGGCTCTGTAGATATTTCCATGTTCATACACATGGCGGTGTAGATATTTCCATGTTCATACAGATAGCGGTGTAGATATTTCCATGTTCATACACATAGCGGTGTAGATATTTCCATGTTGATACAGATAGCGGTGTATGTATCTCCATGTTCATACAGATAGCGGTGTAGATATTTCCATGTTCATCCAGATGGCTCTGTAGATATTTCCATGTTCATACAGATGGCGGTGTAGATATTTCCATGTTCATACAGATAGCGGTGTAGATATTTCCATGTTCATCCAGATGGCTGTGTAGATATATCCATGTTCATACAGATGGCGGTGATGATATTTCCATGTTCATACAGATAGCGGTGTAGACATTTCCATGTTCAAACAGATAGCCGAGTATATATTTCCATGTTCATACAGATAGCGGTGTAGATATTTCCAATTTCATGCAGATAGCGGTGTATATATTTCCCTGTTCAAACAGTTATCGGTGTAGATATTTCCGTGTTCATAAAGATAGCGGTGTAGATATTTCCATGTTTATACAGATAGCGGTGAAGATGTATGCATGTTTACACAGATAGCGGTGTACATATTTCCATGTTCATCCAGATGGCTGTGTAGATATATCCATGTTCATACAGATGGCGGTGAAGATATTTCCATGTTCATACAGATAGCGGTGTAGATATTTCCATGTTCATACAGATAGCGGTGTAGATATTTCCATGTTCATACAGATAGCGGTGTAGATATTTCCATGTTCATACAGATAGTGGTGTATGTATTTCCATGTTCATACATATAGCGGTGTATGTATTTCCATGTTCATACAGATAGCGGTGTAGACATTTCCATGTTCATCCAGATGGCTGTGTAGATATTTCCATGATCATACAGATGACGGTGTAGATATTTCCATGTTCATACAGATAGCGGTGTACTTATTTCCATGTGTAAAGAGATAGCTGTGTAGATATTTCCATGTATATGCAGATAGCTGTGTAGATATTTCCATTTTCATGCAGAAAGCGGTGTATATATTTCCCTGTTCAAACAGTTAGCCGTGTAGATATTTCCATGTTCATAGAGATAGCAGTGTAGATATTTCCATGTTTATACAGATAGCGGTGAAGAAGTATGCATGTTTACACAGATAGCAGTGTAGATATTTCCATGTTCATCCAGATGGTTGTGTAGATATATCCATGTTCATACAGATGGCGGTGAAGATATTTCCATGTTCATCCAGATGGCTCTGTAGATATTTCCATGTTCATACAGATGGCGGTGTAGATATTTCCATGTTCATACAGATAGCGGTGTAGATATTTCCAAGTTCATACAGATAGCGGTGTAGATATTTCCATGTTGATACAGATAGCGGTGTATGTATCTCCATGTTCATACAGATAGCGGTGTAGATATTTCCATGTTCATCCAGATGGCTCTGTAGATATTTCCATGTTCATACAGATGGCGGTGTAGATATTTCCATGTTCATACAGATAGCGGTGTAGATATTTCCATGTTCATCCAGATGGCTGTGTAGATATATCCATGTTCATACAGATGGCGGTGATGATATTTCCATGTTCATACAGATAGCGGTGTAGACATTTCCATGTTCAAACAGATAGCGGAGTATATATTTCCATGTTCATACAGATAGCGGTGTAGATATTTCCATGTTCATACAGATAGCGGTGTAGATATTTCCATGTTCATACAGATAGCGTTGTATGTATTTCCATGTTCATACAGATAGCGGTGTAGATATTTCCATTTTCATGCAGATAGCGGTGTATATATTTCCCTGTTCAAACAGTTATCGGTGTAGATATTTCCGTGTTCATAAAGATAGCGGTGTAGATATTTCCATGTTTATACAGATAGCGGTGAAGATGTATGCATGTTTACACAGATAGCGGTGTACATATTTCCATGTTCATCCAGATGGCTGTGTAGATATATCCATGTTCATACAGATGGCGGTGAAGATATTTCCATGTTCATACAGATAGCGGTGTAGATATTTCCATGTTCATACAGATAGTGGTGTAGATATTTCCATGTTCATACAGACAGCGGTGTATGTATCTCCATGTTCATACAGATAGCGGTGTAGATATTTCCATGTTCATCCAGATGGCTGTGTAGATATTTCCATGTTCATACAGATAGCGGTGTAGATATTTCCATGTTCATTCAGATAGCGGTGTAGGTATTTCCATGTTCATACAGATAGCGGTGTAGATATTTCCATGTTCATCCAGATGGCTGTGGAGATATATCCATGTTCATACAGATGGCGGTGAAGATATTTCCATGTTCATACAGATAGCGGTGCAGATATTTCCATGTTCATACAGATAGCCGTGTAGATATTGCCATGTTCATACCGATAGCGATGCTGATACTTCCATGTTTATACAGGTAGCGGTGTACATATTTCCGTGTTTATACAGATAGTGGTGTAGATATTTCCATGTTCATACAGATGGCGGTGTAGATATTTCCATGTTTATAGAGATAGCGGTGTAGTTATTTCCATGAGTAAAGAGATAGCTGTGTAGATATTTCCATGTATATGCAGATAGCTGTATAGATATTTCCATTTTCATGCAGATAGCGGTGTAGATATTTCCAAGTTCAAACAGATAGCGGTGTAGATATTTCCATGTTCGTACAGATAGCGGTGTAGTTTTTCCATGTTTATACAGATAGCAGTGAAGATGTATGCATGTTTACACAGATAGCGGGGAAGATATTTCCATGTTCATACAGATAGCGGTTTAGATATTTCCATGTTCATCCAGATGGCTGTGTAGATATATCCATGTTCATACAGATGGCGGTGAAGATATTTCCATGTTCATACAGATAGCGGTTTAGATATTTCCATGTTCATCCAGATGGCTGTGTAGATATATCCATGTTCATACAGATGGCGGTGAAGATATTTCCATGTTCATACAGATAGCGGTGTAGCTATTTCCATGTTCATACATATAGCGGTGTAGCTATTTCCATGTTCATACAGATAGCGGTGTAGATAATTCCATGTTCATCCAGATGGCTGTGTAGATATATCCATGTTCATACAGATGGCGGTTTAGATATTTCCATGTTCATCCAGATGGCTGTGTAGATATATCCATGTTCATACAGATGGCGGTGAAGATATTTCCATGTTCATACAGATAGCGGTGTAGCTATTTCCATGTTCATACATATAGCGGTGTAGCTATTTCCATGTTCATACAGATAGCGGTGTAGATAATTCCATGTTCATCCAGATGGCTGTGTAGATATATCCATGTTCATACAGATGGCGGTGAAGATATTTCCATGTTCATACAGATAGCAGTGTAGATACTTCCATGTTCATACAGATAGCGGTGTAGCTATTTCTATGTTCATACAGATAGCGTTGTAGATAGTTCCATGTTCATCCAGATGGCTGTGTGGATATTTCCATGTTCATACAGAGAGCGGTGCTGATATTTCCATGTTTATACAGGTAGCTGTGTAGGTATTTCAGTGTTTATACAGATAGCGGTGTAGATATTTCCATGTTTATTCAGGTAGCGGTGTAGATATTTCTATGTTTATACAGATAGCGGTGTAGATATCTTCATCTTAATACAGATGGCGGTGTAGATATTTATATGTTCATACAGATGGCGGTGCAGATATTTCCATGTTCATACAGATGGCGGTGTAGATATTTCCATGTTTATAGAGATAGCGGTGTAGTTATTTCCATGTGTATAGAGATAGCTTTGTAGATATTTCCATGTATGTGTAGATAGCTGTGTAGATATTTCCATTTTCATGCAGATAGCGGTGTAGATATCTCCATTTTCAAACAGATAGCGGTGTAAATATTTCCATGTTCATACAGATAGCGGTGTAGTTATTTCCATGTTTATACAGATAGCGGTGAAGATGTATGCATGTTTGCACAGATAGCGGTGTAGATATTTCCATGTTCATACAGAAAACGGTGTAGATATTTCCATGTTTATACAGATAGCGGTGAAGATGTATGCATGTTTACACAGATACCGGTGTAGATAATTCCATGTTCATCCAGATGAATGTGTAGATATATCCATGTTCATACAGATAGCGGTGTAGATATTTCCATGTTCATAAATATAGCGGTGTAGATATTTCCATGTTCATACAGACAGCGGTGCTGATATTTCCATGTTCATCCAGATGGCTGTGTAGATATATCCATGTTCATACAGATGGCAGTGAAGATATTTCCATGTTCATACACATAGCAGTGTATGTATTTCCATGTTCATACAGATAGCAGTGTAGACATTTTCATGTTCATCCAGATGGCTGTTTAGATATTTCCATTTTCATGCAGATAGCGGTGTAGATATTTCCATGTTCAAACAGATAGTGGTGTAGATATTTCCATGTTCATCCAGATGGCTGTGTAGATATATCCATGTTCATACAGATGGCGGTGAAGATATTTCCATGTTCATACAGATGGCGGTGTAGATATTTCCATGTTCATACCGATAGCGGTGCTGATATTTCCATGTTCATACAGGTAACTGTGTAGATATTTCCATGTTTATAAAGATAGCGGTGTAGATATTTCCATGTTTATACACATAGCGGTGTAGATATTTCCATGTTTATACTGATTGCGGTGTAGATATCTCCATCTTAATACAGATGGTGGTGTAGATATTTATATGTTCATACAGATGGCGGTGCAGATATTTCCATGTTCGTACAGATGGCGGTGTAGATATTTCCATGTTCATACAGATAGCGGTGTAGATATTTCCATGTTCATACAGACAGCGGTGCTGATATTTCCATGTTCATCCAGATGGCTGTGTAGATATATCCATGTTCATACAGATGGCGGTGAAGATATTTCCATGTTCATACAGATAGCGGTGTAGATATTTCCATGTTCATACAGATAGCGGTTTAGATATTTCCATGTTCATACAGATAGTGGTGCTGATATTTCCATGTTTATACAGGTAGCGGTGTAGATATTTCCATGTTTATACAGATAGCGGTGTAGATATTTCCATGTTTATACAGATAGCGCTATAGATATTTCCAAGTTTATACAGATAGCGGTGTAGATATCTTCATCTTAATACAGATGACGGTGTATATAATTATATGTTCATACAGATGGCGGTCCAGATATTTCCATGTTCGTACAGATGGCGGTGTAAATATTTCCATGTTTATAGAGATATTGGTGTGGTTATTTCCATGTGTAAAGTAATAGCTTTGTAGATATTTCCATGAATATGCAGATAGCTGTGTAGATATTTCCATTTTCATGCTGATAGCGGTGTAGATATTTCCATGTTCAAACAGATAGCGGTGTAGATATTTCCATGTTCATACAGATAGCCGTGTAGATATTTCCATGTTTATACAGATAGCGGTGAAGATGTATGCATGTTTACACAGATAGCGGTTTAGATATTTCCATGTTCATCCAGATGGCTGTGTAGATATATCCATGTTCATCCAGATGGCTGTGTAGATATTTCCATGTTCATACAGATGGCGGTGAAGTTATTTCCATGTTCATCCAGATGGCTGTGTAGATATATCCATGTTCATCCAGATGGCTGTGTAGATATATCCATGTTCATACAGATAGCGTTGTAGATATTTCCATGTTTATGCAGATAGCGGTGTAGATATCTCCATCTTAATACAGATGGCGGTGTAGATATTTATATGTTCATACAGATGGCGGTGCAGATATTTCCATGATCATACAGATGACGGTGTAGATATTTCCATGTTCATACAGACAGCGGTGTATTTATTTCCATGTGTAAAGAGATAGCTGTGTAGATATTTCCATGTATATGCAGATAGCTGTGTAGATATTTCCATTTTCATGCAGAAAGCGGTGTATATATTTCCCTGTTCAAACATTTAGCCGTGTAGATATTTCCATGTTCATAGAGATAGCAGTGTAGATATTTCCATGTTTATAAAGATAGCGGTGAAGAAGTATGCATGTTTACACAGATAGCAGTGTAGATATTTCCATGTTCATCCAGATGGCTGTGTAGATATATCCATGTTCATACAGATGGCGGTGAAGATATTTCCATGTTCATCCAGATGGCTCTGTAGATATTTCCATGTTCATACAGATGGCGGTGTAGATATTTCCATGTTCATACAGATAGCGGTGTAGATATTTCCATGTTCATACAGATAGCGGTGTAGATATTTCCATGTTGATACAGATAGCGGTGTATGTATCTCCATGTTCATACAGATAGCGGTGTAGATATTTCCATGTTCATCCAGATGGCTCTGTAGATATTTCCATGTTCATACAGATGGCGGTGTAGATATTTCCATGTTCATACAGATAGCGGGGTAGATATTTCCATGTTCATCCAGATGGCTGTGTAGATATATCCATGTTCATACAGATGGCGGTGATGATATTTCCATGTTCATACAGATAGCGGTGTAGACATTTCCATGTTCAAACAGATAGCGGAGTATATATTTCCATGTTCATACAGATAGCGGTGTAGATATTTCCATGTTCATACAGATAGCGGTGTAGATATTTCCATGTTCATACAGATAGCGGTGTATGTATTTCCATGTTCATACAGATAGCGGTGTAGACATTTCCATGTTCATCCAGATGGCTGTGTAGATATTTCCATGTTCATACAGATAGCGGTGTAGATATTTCCATGTTCATACAGATAGCGGTGTAGATATTTCCATGTTCATCCAGATGGCTGTGGAGATATATCCATGTTCATAGAGATGGCGGTGAAGATATTTCCATGTTCATACAGATAGCGGTGCAGATATTTCCATGTTCATACAGATAGCCGTGTAGATATTGCCATGTTCATACCGATAGCGATGCTGATACTTCCATGTTTATACAGGTAGCGGTGTACATATTTCCGTGTTTATACAGATAGTGGTGTAGATATTTCCATGTTCATACAGATGGTGGTGTAGATATTTCCATGTTTATAGAGATAGCGGTGTAGTTATTTCCATGAGTAAAGAGATAGCAGTGTAGATATTTCCATGTATATGCAGATAGCTGTGTAGATATTTCCATTTTCATACAGATAGCGGTGAAGATATTTCCATGTTCATACAGATAGAGGTGTATGTATTTCCATGTTCATACAGATAGCGGTGTAGGTATTTCCATTTTCATGCAGATAGCGGTGTATATATTTCCCTGTTCAAACAGTTATCGGTGTAGATATTTCCGTGTTCATAAAGATAGCGGTGTAGATATTTCCATGTTTATACAGATAGCGGTGAAGATGTATGCATGTTTACACAGATAGCGGTGTACATATTTCCATGTTCATCCAGATGGCTGTGTAGATATATCCATGTTCATACAGATGGCGGTGAAGATATTTCCATGTTCATACAGATAGCGGTGTAGATATTTCCATGTTCATACAGATAGCGGTGTAGATATTTCCATGTTCATACAGACAGCGGTGTATGTATCTCCATGTTCATACAGATAGCGGTGTAGATATTTCCATGTTCATCCAGATGGCTGTGTAGATATTTCCATGTTCATACAGATAGCGGTGTAGATATTTCCATGTTCATTCAGATAGCGGTGCAGGTATTTCCATGTTCATCCAGATAGCGGTGCAGATATTTCCATGTTCATCCAGATGGCTGTGTAGATATATCCATATTCATACAGATGGCGGTGAAGATATTTCCATGTTCATACAGATAGCGGTGTAGATATTTCCATGTTCATACAGATAGCGGTGTAGATATTTCCATGTTCATACAGATAGCGGTGTATGTATTTCCATGTTCATACAGATAGCGGTGTAGACATTTCCATGTTCAACCAGATGGCTGTGTAGATATTTCCATGTTCATACAGATAGCGGTGTAGATATTTCCATGTTCATACAGATAGCGGTGTAGATATTTCCATGTTCATCCAGATGGCTGTGGAGATATATCCATGTTCATACAGATGGCGGTGAAGATATTTCCATGTTCATACAGATAGCGGTGCAGATATTTCCATGTTCATACAGATAGCCGTGTAGATATTGCCATGTTCATACCGATAGCGATGCTGATACTTCCATGTTTATACAGGTAGCGGTGTACATATTTCCGTGTTTATACAGATAGTGGTGTAGATATTTCCATGTTCATACAGATGGCGGTGTAGATATTTCCATGTTTATAGAGGTAGCGGTGTAGTTATTTCCATGAGTAAAGAGATAGCTGTGTAGATATTTCCATGTATATGCAGATAGCTGCGTAGATATTTCCATTTTCATGCAGACAGCGGTGTAGATATTTCCATGTTCAAACAGATAGCGGTGTAGATATTTCCATGTTCGTACAGATAGCGGTGTAGTTTTTCCATGTTTATACAGATAGCAGTGAAGATGTATGCATGTTTACACAGATAGCGGGGAAGATATTTCCATGTTCATACAGATAGCGGTGTAGATATTTCCATGTTCATCCAGATGGCTGTGTAGATATATCCATGTTCATACAGATGGCGGTGAAGATATTTCCATGTTCATACAGATAGCGGTGTAGATATTTCCCTGTTCATACAGATAGCGGTGTAGATATTTCCATGTTCATACATATAGCGGTGTAGCTATTTCCATGTTCATACAGATAGCGGTGTAGATAATTCCATGTTCATCCAGATGGCTGTGTAGATATATCCATGTTCATACAGATGGCGGTGAAGATATTTCCATGTTCATACAGATAGCAGTGTAGATAATTCCATGTTCTTACAGATAGTGTTGTATATACTTCCATGTTCATACAGATAGCGGTGTAGCTATTTCCATGTTCATACAGATAGCGTTGTAGATATTTCCATGTTCATCCAGATGGCTGTGTGGATATTTCCATGTTCATACAGATAGCGGTGTAGATATTTCCATGTTCATACAGACAGCGGTGTATGTATCTCCATGTTCATACAGATAGCGGTGTAGATATTTCCATGTTCATCCAGATGGCTGTGTAGATATTTCCATGTTCATACAGATAGCGGTGTAGATATTTCCATGTTCATTCAGATAGCGGTGCAGGCATTTCCATGTTCATCCAGATAGCGGTGCAGATATTTCCATGTTCATCCAGATGGCTGTGTAGATATATCCATATTCATACAGATGGCGGTGAAGATATTTCCATGTTCATACAGATAGCGGTGTAGATATTTCCATGTTCATACAGATAGCGGTGTATGTATTTCCATGTTCATACAGATAGCGGTGTAGACATTTCCATGTTCAACCAGATGGCTGTGTAGATATTTCCATGTTCATACAGATAGCGGTGTAGATATTTCCATGTTCATACAGATAGCGGTGTAGATATTTCCTTGTTCATCCAGATGGCTGTGGAGATATATCCATGTTCATACAGATGGCGGTGAAGATATTTCCATGTTCATACAGATAGCGGTGCCGATATTTCCATGTTCATACAGATAGCCGTGTAGATATTGCCATGTTCATACCGATAGCGATGCTGATACTTCCATGTTTATACAGGTAGCGGTGTACATATTTCCGTGTTTCTACAGATAGTGGTGTAGATATTTCCATGTTCATACAGATGGCGGTGTAGATATTTCCATGTTTATAGAGGTAGCGGTGTAGTTATTTCCATGAGTAAAGAGATAGCTGTGTAGATATTTCCATGTATATGCAGATAGCTGTGTAGATATTTCCATTTTCATGCAGATAGCGGTGTAGATATTTCCATGTTCAAACAGATAGCGGTGTAGATATTTCCATGTTCGTACAGATAGCGGTGTAGTTTTTCCATGTTTATACAGATAGCAGTGAAGATGTATGCATGTTTACACAGATAGCGGGGAAGATATTTCCATGTTCATACAGATAGCGGTGTAGATATTTCCATGTTCATCCAGATGGCTGTGTAGATATATCCATGTTCATACAGATGGCGGTGAAGATATTTCCATGTTCATACAGATAGCGGTGTAGATATTTCCCTGTTCATACAGATAGCGGTGTAGATATTTCCATGTTCATACATATAGCGGTGTAGCTATTTCCATGTTCATACAGATAGCGGTGTAGATAATTCTATGTTCATCCAGATGGCTGTGTAGATATATCCATGTTCATACAGATGGCGGTGAAGATATTTCCATGTTCATACAGATAGCAGTGTAGATATTTCCATGTTCTTACAGATAGTGGTGTAGATACTTCCATGTTCATACAGATAGCGGTGTAGCTATTTCCATGTTCATACAGATAGCGTTGTAGATATTTCCATGTTCATCCAGATGGCTGTGTGGATATTTCCATGTTCATACAGATAGCGGTGCTGATATTTCCATGTTTATACAGGTAGCGGTGTAGGTATTTCAGTGTTTATACAGATAGCGGTGTAGATATTTCCATGTTTATACAGGTAGCGGTGTAGATATTTCTATGTTTATACAGATAGCGGTGTAGATATCTTCATCTTAATACAGATGGCGGTGTAGATATTTATATGTTCATACAGATGGCGGTGCAGATATTTCCATGTTCATACAGATGGCGGTGTAGATATTTCCATGTTTATAGAGATAGCGGTGTAGTTATTTCCATGTGTATAGAGATAGCTTTGTAGATATTTCCATGTATGTGTAGATAGCTGTGTAGATATTTCCATTTTCATGCAGATAGCGGTGTAGATATCTCCATTTTCAAACAGATAGCGGTGTAGATATTTCCATGTTCATACAGATAGCGGTGTAGATATTTCCATGTTTATACAGATAGCGGTGAAGATGTATGCATGTTTGCACAGATAGCGGTGTAGATATTTCCATGTTCATACAGAAAACGGTGTAGATATTTCCATGTTTATACAGATAGCGGTGAAGATGTATGCATGTTTACACAGATAGCGGTGTAGATAATTCCATGTTCATCCAGATGACTGTGTAGATATATCCATGCTCATACAGATAGCGGTGTAGATATTTCCATGTTCATACATATAGCGGTGTAGATATTTCCATGTTCATACAGACAGCCGTGCTGATATTTCCATGTTCATCCAGATGGCTGTGTAGATATATCCATGTTCATACAGATGGCGGTGAAGATATTTCCATGTTCATACACATAGCGGTGTATGTATTTCCATGTTCATACAGATAGCAGTGTAGACATTTTCATGTTCATCCAGATGGCTGTGTAGATATTTCCATTTTTATGCAGATAGCGGTGTAGATATTTCCATGTTCAAACAGATAGTGGTGTAGATATTTCCATGTTCATCCAGATGGCTGTGTAGATATATCCATGTTCATACAGATGGCGGTGAAGATATTTCCATGTTCATACAGATGGCGGTGTAGATATTTCCATGTTCATACCGATAGCGGTGCTGATATTTCCATGTTCATACAGGTAACTGTGTAGCTATTTCCATGTTTATACAGATAGCGGTGTAGATATTTCCATGTTTATACACATAGCGGTGTAGATATTTCCATGTTTATACTGATTGCGGTGTAGATATCTCCATCTTAATACAGATGGTGGTGTAGATATTTATATGTTCATACAGATGGCGGTGCAGATATTTCCATGTTCATACAGATGGCGGTGTAGATATTTCCATATTCATACAGATAGCGGTGTAGATATTTCCATGTTCATACAGAGAGCGGTACTGATATTTCCATGTTCATCCAGATGGCTGTGTAGATATATCCATGTTCATACAGATGGCGGTGAAGATATTTCCATGTTCATACAGATAGCGGTGTAGATATTTCCATGTTCATACAGATAGCGGATTAGATATTTCCATGTTCATACAGATAGTGGTGCTGATATTTCCATGTTTATACAGGTAGCGGTGTAGATATTTCCATGTTTATACAGATAGCGGTGTAGATATTTCCATGTTTATACAGATAACGGTATAGATATTTCCAAGTTTATACAGATAGCGGTGTAGATATCTTCATCTTAATACAGATGACGGTGTATATAATTATATGTTCATACAGATGGCAGTCCAGATATTTCCATGTTCGTACAGACGGCGGTGTAAATATTTCCATGTTTATAGAGATAGTGGTGTGGTTATTTCCTTGTGTAAAGAAATAGCTTTGTAGATATTTCCATGAATATGCAGATAGCTGTGTAGATATTTCCATTTTCATGCTGATAGCGGTGTAGATATTTCCATGTTCAAACAGATAGCGGTGTAGATATTTCCATGTTCATACAGATAGCCGTGTAGATATTTCCATGTTTATACAGATAGCGGTGAAGATGTATGCATGTTTACACAGATAGCGGTTTAGATATTTCCATGTTCATCCAGATGGCTGTGTAGATATATCCATGTTCATCCAGATGGCTGTGTAGATATATCCATGTTCATACAGATGGCGGTGAAGATATTTCCATGTTCATACAGATGGCGGTGTAGATATTTCCATGTTCATACAGATAGCGGTGTAGATATTTCCATGTTCATACAGACAGCGGTGCTGATATTTCCTTGTTCATCCAGATGGCTGTGTAGATATATCCATGTTCATAGAGATGGCGGTGTAGATATTTCCATGTTCATACAGATATCGGTGTAGATATTTCCATGTTCATACAGATAGCGGTGTAGATATTTCCATGTTCATACTGATATCGGTTCTGATATTTCCATGTTTATACAGGTAGCGGTGTAGGTATTTCAATGTTTATACAGATAGCGGTGTAGATATTTCCATGTTTATACAGGTAGCGGTGTAGATATTTCCATGTTTATACAGATAGCGGTGTAGATATCTTCATCTTAATACAGATGGCGGTGTAGATATTTATATGTTCATACAGATGGCGGTGCAGATATTTCCATGTTTATACAGATGGCGGTGTAGATATTTCCATGTTTATAGAGATAGCGGTGTAGTTATTTCCATGTGTATAGAGATAGCTTTGTAGATATTTCCATGTATGTGCAGATAGCTGTGTAGATATCTCCATTTTCAAACAGATAGCGGTGTAGATATTTCCATGTTCATACAGATAGCGGTGCAGATATTTCCATGTTTATACAGATAGCAGTGAAGATGTATGCATGTTTGCACAGATAGCGGTGTAGATATTTCCATGTTCATACAGAAAACGGTGTAGATATTTCCATGTTTATACACATAGCGGTGAAGATGTATGCATGTTTACACAGATAGCGGTGTAGATAATTCCATGTTCATCCAGATGACTGTGTAGATATATCCATGTTCATACAGATAGCGGTGTAGATATTTCCATGTTCATACATATAGCGGTGTAGATATTTCCATGTTCATCCAGATGGCTGTGTAGATATTTCCATGTTCATACAGATAGCGGTGTAGATATTTCCATGTTCATTCAGATAGCGGTGCAGGCATTTCCATGTTCATCCAGATAGCGGTGCAGATATTTCCATGTTCATCCAGATGGCTGTGTAGATATATCCATATTCATACAGATGGCGGTGAAGATATTTCCATGTTCATACAGATAGCGGTGTAGATATTTCCATGTTCATACAGATAGCGGTGTATGTATTTCCATGTTCATACAGATAGCGGTGTAGACATTTCCATGTTCAACCAGATGGCTGTGTAGATATTTCCATGTTCATACAGATAGCGGTGTAGATATTTCCATGTTCATACAGATAGCGGTGTAGATATTTCCTTGTTCATCCAGATGGCTGTGGAGATATATCCATGTTCATACAGATGGCGGTGAAGATATTTCCATGTTCATACAGATAGCGGTGCCGATATTTCCATGTTCATACAGATAGCCGTGTAGATATTGCCATGTTCATACCGATAGCGATGCTGATACTTCCATGTTTATACAGGTAGCGGTGTACATATTTCCGTGTTTATACAGATAGTGGTGTAGATATTTCCATGTTCATACAGATGGCGGTGTAGATATTTCCATGTTTATAGAGGTAGCGGTGTAGTTATTTCCATGAGTAAAGAGATAGCTGTGTAGATATTTCCATGTATATGCAGATAGCTGTGTAGATATTTCCATTTTCATGCAGATAGCGGTGTAGATATTTCCATGTTCAAACAGATAGCGGTGTAGATATTTCCATGTTCGTACAGATAGCGGTGTAGTTTTTCCATGTTTATACAGATAGCAGTGAAGATGTATGCATGTTTACACAGATAGCGGGGAAGATATTTCCATGTTCATACAGATAGCGGTGTAGATATTTCCATGTTCATCCAGATGGCTGTGTAGATATATCCATGTTCATACAGATGGCGGTGAAGATATTTCCATGTTCATACAGATAGCGGTGTAGATATTTCCCTGTTCATACAGATAGCGGTGTAGATATTTCCATGTTCATACATATAGCGGTGTAGCTATTTCCATGTTCATACAGATAGCGGTGTAGATAATTCTATGTTCATCCAGATGGCTGTGTAGATATATCCATGTTCATACAGATGGCGGTGAAGATATTTCCATGTTCATACAGATAGCAGTGTAGATATTTCCATGTTCTTACAGATAGTGGTGTAGATACTTCCATGTTCATACAGATAGCGGTGTAGCTATTTCCATGTTCATACAGATAGCGTTGTAGATATTTCCATGTTCATCCAGATGGCTGTGTGGATATTTCCATGTTCATACAGATAGCGGTGCTGATATTTCCATGTTTATACAGGTAGCGGTGTAGGTATTTCAGTGTTTATACAGATAGCGGTGTAGATATTTCCATGTTTATACAGGTAGCGGTGTAGATATTTCTATGTTTATACAGATAGCGGTGTAGATATCTTCATCTTAATACAGATGGCGGTGTAGATATTTATATGTTCATACAGATGGCGGTGCAGATATTTCCATGTTCATACAGATGGCGGTGTAGATATTTCCATGTTTATAGAGATAGCGGTGTAGTTATTTCCATGTGTATAGAGATAGCTTTGTAGATATTTCCTTGTATGTGTAGATAGCTGTGTAGATATTTCCATTTTCATGCAGATAGCGGTGTAGATATCTCCATTTTCAAACAGATAGCGGTGTAGATATTTCCATGTTCATACAGATAGCGGTGTAGATATTTCCATGTTTATACAGATAGCGGTGAAGATGTATGCATGTTTGCACAGATAGCGGTGTAGATATTTCCATGTTCATACAGAAAACGGTGTAGATATTTCCATGTTTATACAGATAGCGGTGAAGATGTATGCATGTTTACACAGATAGCGGTGTAGATAATTCCATGTTCATCCAGATGACTGTGTAGATATATCCATGCTCATACAGATAGCGGTGTAGATATTTCCATGTTCATACATATAGCGGTGTAGATATTTCCATGTTCATACAGACAGCCGTGCTGATATTTCCATGTTCATCCAGATGGCTGTGTAGATATATCCATGTTCATACAGATGGCGGTGAAGATATTTCCATGTTCATACACATAGCGGTGTATGTATTTCCATGTTCATACAGATAGCAGTGTAGACATTTTCATGTTCATCCAGATGGCTGTGTAGATATTTCCATTTTTATGCAGATAGCGGTGTAGATATTTCCATGTTCAAACAGATAGTGGTGTAGATATTTCCATGTTCATCCAGATGGCTGTGTAGATATATCCATGTTCATACAGATGGCGGTGAAGATATTTCCATGTTCATACAGATGGCGGTGTAGATATTTCCATGTTCATACCGATAGCGGTGCTGATATTTCCATGTTCATACAGGTAACTGTGTAGATATTTCCATGTTTATACAGATAGCGGTGTAGATATTTCCATGTTTATACACATAGCGGTGTAGATATTTCCATGTTTATACTGATTGCGGTGTAGATATCTCCATCTTAATACAGATGGTGGTGTAGATATTTATATGTTCATACAGATGGCGGTGCAGATATTTCCATGTTCATACAGATGGCGGTGTAGATATTTCCATATTCATACAGATAGCGGTGTAGATATTTCCATGTTCATACAGAGAGCGGTACTGATATTTCCATGTTCATCCAGATGGCTGTGTAGATATATCCATGTTCATACAGATGGCGGTGAAGATATTTCCATGTTCATACAGATAGCGGTGTAGATATTTCCATGTTCATACAGATAGCGGATTAGATATTTCCATGTTCATACAGATAGTGGTGCTGATATTTCCATGTTTATACAGGTAGCGGTGTAGATATTTCCATGTTTATACAGATAGCGGTGTAGATATTTCCATGTTTATACAGATAACGGTATAGATATTTCCAAGTTTATACAGATAGCGGTGTAGATATCTTCATCTTAATACAGATGACGGTGTATATAATTATATGTTCATACAGATGGCAGTCCAGATATTTCCATGTTCGTACAGACGGCGGTGTAAATATTTCCATGTTTATAGAGATAGTGGTGTGGTTATTTCCTTGTGTAAAGAAATAGCTTTGTAGATATTTCCATGAATATGCAGATAGCTGTGTAGATATTTCCATTTTCATGCTGATAGCGGTGTAGATATTTCCATGTTCAAACAGATAGCGGTGTAGATATTTCCATGTTCATACAGATAGCCGTGTAGATATTTCCATGTTTATACAGATAGCGGTGAAGATGTATGCATGTTTACACAGATAGCGGTTTAGATATTTCCATGTTCATCCAGATGGCTGTGTAGATATATCCATGTTCATCCAGATGGCTGTGTAGATATATCCATGTTCATACAGATGGCGGTGAAGATATTTCCATGTTCATACAGATGGCGGTGTAGATATTTCCATGTTCATACAGATAGCGGTGTAGATATTTCCATGTTCATACAGACAGCGGTGCTGATATTTCCTTGTTCATCCAGATGGCTGTGTAGATATATCCATGTTCATAGAGATGGCGGTGTAGATATTTCCATGTTCATACAGATATCGGTGTAGATATTTCCATGTTCATACAGATAGCGGTGTAGATATTTCCATGTTCATACTGACATCGGTTCTGATATTTCCATGTTTATACAGGTAGCGGTGTAGGTATTTCAATGTTTATACAGATAGCGGTGTAGATATTTCCATGTTTATACAGGTAGCGGTGTAGATATTTCCATGTTTATACAGATAGCGGTGTAGATATCTTCATCTTAATACAGATGGCGGTGTAGATATTTATATGTTCATACAGATGGCGGTGCAGATATTTCCATGTTTATACAGATGGCGGTGTAGATATTTCCATGTTTATAGAGATAGCGGTGTAGTTATTTCCATGTGTATAGAGATAGCTTTGTAGATATTTCCATGTATGTGCAGATAGCTGTGTAGATATCTCCATTTTCAAACAGATAGCGGTGTAGATATTTCCATGTTCATACAGATAGCGGTGCAGATATTTCCATGTTTATACAGATAGCAGTGAAGATGTATGCATGTTTGCACAGATAGCGGTGTAGATATTTCCATGTTCATACAGAAAACGGTGTAGATATTTCCATGTTTATACACATAGCGGTGAAGATGTATGCATGTTTACACAGATAGCGGTGTAGATAATTCCATGTTCATCCAGATGACTGTGTAGATATATCCATGTTCATACAGATAGCGGTGTAGATATTTCCATGTTCATACATATAGCGGTGTAGATATTTCCATGTTCATCCAGATGGCTGTGTAGATATATCCATGTTTATACAGATGGCGGTGAAGATATTTCCATGTTCATACAGATAGCGGTGTATGTATTTCCATGTTCATACAGATAGCGGTGTAGACATTTTCATGTTCATCCAGATGGCTGTGTAGATATTTCCATGTTCATACCGATAGCGGTGCTGATATTTCCATGTTCATACAGGTAACTGTGTAGATATTTCCATGTTTATGCAGATAGCGGTGTATATATTTCCATGTTTATACACATAGCGGTGTAGATATTTCCATGTTTATACTGATAGCGGTGTAGATATCTCCATCTTAATACAGATGGTGGTGTAGATATTTATATGTTCATACGGATGGCGGTGCAGATATTTCCATGTTCATACAGATGGAGGTGTAGATATTACCATGTTTATAGAGATAGCGTTGTTGTTATTTCCATGTGTAAAGAGATAGCTGTATAGATATTTCCATTTTCATGCAGATAGCAGTGTAGATATTTCCATGTTCAAACAGATAGCGGTGTAGATATTTCCATGTTTATACAGATAGCGGTGTAGATATTTCCATGTTTATGCAGATAGCGGTGTAGATATCTCCATCTTTATACAGATGACGGTGTAGATATTTCCATGTTCATACAGATAGCGGTGTACTTATTTCCATGTGTAAAGAGATAGCTGTGTAGATATTTCCATCTTTACAGATAGCGGTGTAGATATTTCCATGTTCATACAGTTAGCGGTGTAGATATTTCCATGTTTATACAGATAGCGGTGAAGATGTATGCATGTTCATACAGATAGCGGTGTAGATATTTCCATGTTCATACAGATAGCGGTGTAGATATTTCCATGTTGATACAGATAGCGGTGTATGTATCTCCATGTTCATACAGATAGCGGTGTAGATATTTCCATGTTCATCCAGATGGCTCTGAACATATTTCCATGTTCATACAGATGGCGGTGTAGATATTTCCATGTACATACAGATAGCAGTGTAGATATTTCCATGTTCATCCAGATGGCTGTGTAGATATATCCATGTTCATACAGATGGCGGTGATGATATTTCCATGTTCATACAGATAGCGGTGTAGATATTTCCATGTTCAAACAGATAGCGGTGTAGATATTTCCATGTTCATACAGATAGCGGTGTAGATATTTCCATGTTCATACAGATAGCGGTGTAGATATTTCCATGTTCATACAGATAGCGGTGTATGTATTTCCATGTTCATACAGATAGCGGTGTAGATATTTCCATTTTCATGCAGATAGCGGTGTATATATTTCCCTGTTCAAACAGTTATCGGTGTAGATATTTCCATGTTCATAAAGATAGCGGTGTAGATATTTCCATGTTTATACAGATAGCGGTGAAAATGTATGCATGTTTACACAGATAGCGGTGTACATATTTCCATGTTCATCCAGATGGCTGTGTAGATATATCCATGTTCATACAGATGGCGGTGAAGATATTTCCATGTTCATACAGATAGCGGTGTAGATATTTCCATGTTCATACAGATAGCGGTGTAGATATTTCCATGTTCATACAGACAGCGGTGTATGTATCTCCATGTTCATACAGATAGCGGTGTAGATATTTCCATGTTCATCCAGATGGCTGTGTAGATATTTCCATGTTCATACAGATAGCGGTGTAGATATTTCCATGTTCATTCAGATAGCGGTGCAGGTATTTCCATGTTCATCCAGATAGCGGTGCAGATATTTCCATGTTCATCCAGATTGCTGTGTAGATATATCCATATTCATACAGATGGCGGTGAAGATATTTCCATGTTCATACAGATAGCGGTGTAGATATTTCCATGTTCATACAGATAGCGGTGTAGATATTTCCATGTTCATACAGATAGCGGTGTATGTATTTCCATGTTCATACAGATAGCGGTGTAGACATTTCCATGTTCATCCAGATGGCTGTGTAGATATTTCCATGTTCATACAGATAGCGGTGTAGATATTTCCATGTTCATACAGATAGCGGTGTAGATATTTCCATGTTCATCCAGATGGCTGTGGAGATATATCCATGTTCATACAAATGGCGGTGAAGATATTTCCATGTTCATACAGATAGCGGTGCAGATATTTCCATGTTCATACAGATAGCCGTGTAGATATTGCCATGTTCATACCGATAGCGATGCTGATACTTCCATGTTTATACAGGTAGCGGTGTACATATTTCCGTGTTTATACAGATAGTGGTGTATATATTTCCATGTTCATACAGATGGCGGTGTAGATATTTCCATGTTTATAGAGGTAGCGGTGTAGTTATTTCCATGAGTAAAGAGATAGCTGTGTAGATATTTCCATGTATATGCAGATAGCTGTGTAGATATTTCCATTTTCCTGCAGATAGCGGTGTAGATATTTCCATGTTCAAACAGATAGCGGTGTAGATATTTCCATGTTCGTACAGATAGCGGTGTAGTTTTTCCATGTTTATACAGATAGCAGTGAAGATGTATGCATGTTTACACAGATAGCGGGGAAGATATTTCCATGTTCATACAGATAGCGGTGTAGATAATTCCATGTTCATCCAGATGGCTGTGTAGATATATCCATGTTCATACAGATGGCGGTGAAGATATTTCCATGTTCATACAGATAGCAGTGTAGATATTTCCATGTTCATACAGATAGTGGTGTAGATACTTCCATGTTCATACAGATAGCGGTGTAGCTATTTCCATGTTCATACAGATAGCGTTGTAGATATCTCCATGTTCATCCAGATGGCTGTGTGGATATTTCCATGTTCATACAGATAGCGGTGCTGATATTTCCATGTTTATACAGGTAGCGGTGTAGGTATTTCAGTGTTTATACAGATAGCGGTGTAGATATTTCCATGTTTATACAGGTAGCGGTGTAGATATTTCTATGTTTATACAGATAGCGGTGTAGATATCTTCATCTTTATACAGATGGCGGTGTAGATATTTATATGTTCATACAGATGGCGGTGCAGATATTTCCATGTTCATACAGATGGCGGTGTAGATATTTCCATGTTTATAGAGATAGCGGTGTAGTTATTTCCATGTGTATAGAGATAGCTTTGTAGATATTTCCATGTATGTGTAGATAGCTGTGTAGATATTTCCATTTTCATGCAGATAGCGGTGTAGATATCTCCATTTTCAAACAGATAGCAGTGTAGATATTTCCATGTTCATACAGATAGCGGTGTAGATATTTCCATGTTTATACAGATAGCGGTGAAGGTGTATGCATGTTTGCACAGATAGCGGTGTAGATATTTCCATGTTCATACAGAAAACGGTGTAGATATTTCCATGTTTATACAGATAGCGGTGAAGATGTATGCATGTTTACACAGATAGCGGTGTAGATAATTCCATGTTCATCCAGATGACTGTGTAGATATATCCATGTTCATACAGATAGCGGTGTAGATATTTCCATGTTCATACATATAGCGGTGTAGATATTTCCATGTTCATACAGACAGCGGTGCTGATATTTCCATGTTCATCCAGATGGCTGTGTAGATATATCCATGTTCATACAGATGGCGGTGAAGATATTTCCATGTTCATACACATAGCGGTGTATGTATTTCCATGTTCATACAGATAGCAGTGTAGACATTTTCATGTTCATCCAGATGGCTGTGTAGATATTTCCATTTTCATGCAGATAGCGGTGTAGATATTTCCATGTTCAAAGAGATAGCGGTGTAGATATTTCCATGTTCATCCAGATGGCTGTGTAGATATATCCATGTTCATACAGATGGCGGTGAAGATATTTCCATGTTCATACAGATAGCGGTGTAGATATTTCCATGTTCATACAGATAGCGGTGTAGATATTTCCATGTTGATACAGATAGCGGTGTATGTATCTCCATGTTCATACAGATAGCGGTGTAGATATTTCCATGTTCATCCAGATGGCTCTGTAGATATTTCCATGTTCATACAGATGGCGGTGTAGATATTTCCATGTACAAACAGATAGCAGTGTAGATATTTCCATGTTCATCCAGATGGCTGTGTAGATATATCCATGTTCATACAGATGGCGGTGATGATATTTCCATGTTCATACAGATAGCGGTGTAGATATTTCCATGTTCAAACAGATAGCGGTGTAGATATTTCCATGTTCATACAGATAGCGGTGTAGATATTTCCATGTTCATACAGATAGCGGTGTAGATATTTCCATGTTCATACAGATAGCGGTGTATGTATTTCCATGTTCATACAGATAGCGGTGTAGATATTTCCATTTTCATGCAGATAGCGGTGTATATATTTCCCTGTTCAAACAGTTATCGGTGTAGATATTTCCATGTTCATAAAGATAGCGGTGTAGATATTTCCATGTTTATACAGATAGCGGTGAAAATGTATGCATGTTTACACAGATAGCGGTGTACATATTTCCATGTTCATCCAGATGGCTGTGTAGATATATCCATGTTCATACAGATGGCGGTGAAGATATTTCCATGTTCATACAGATAGCGGTGTAGATATTTCCATGTTCATACAGATAGCGGTGTAGATATTTCCATGTTCATACAGACAGCGGTGTATGTATCTCCATGTTCATACAGATAGCGGTGTAGATATTTCCATGTTCATCCAGATGGCTGTGTAGATATTTCCATGTTCATACAGATAGCGGTGTAGATATTTCCATGTTCATTCAGATAGCGGTGCAGGTATTTCCATGTTCATCCAGATAGCGGTGCAGATATTTCCATGTTCATCCAGATTGCTGTGTAGATATATCCATATTCATACAGATGGCGGTGAAGATATTTCCATGTTCATACAGATAGCGGTGTAGATATTTCCATGTTCATACAGATAGCGGTGTAGATATTTCCATGTTCATACAGATAGCGGTGTATGTATTTCCATGTTCATACAGATAGCGGTGTAGACATTTCCATGTTCATCCAGATGGCTGTGTAGATATTTCCATGTTCATACAGATAGCGGTGTAGATATTTCCATGTTCATACAGATAGCGGTGTAGATATTTCCATGTTCATCCAGATGGCTGTGGAGATATATCCATGTTCATACAAATGGCGGTGAAGATATTTCCATGTTCATACAGATAGCGGTGCAGATATTTCCATGTTCATACAGATAGCCGTGTAGATATTGCCATGTTCATACCGATAGCGATGCTGATACTTCCATGTTTATACAGGTAGCGGTGTACATATTTCCGTGTTTATACAGATAGTGGTGTATATATTTCCATGTTCATACAGATGGCGGTGTAGATATTTCCATGTTTATAGAGGTAGCGGTGTAGTTATTTCCATGAGTAAAGAGATAGCTGTGTAGATATTTCCATGTATATGCAGATAGCTGTGTAGATATTTCCATTTTCCTGCAGATAGCGGTGTAGATATTTCCATGTTCAAACAGATAGCGGTGTAGATATTTCCATGTTCGTACAGATAGCGGTGTAGTTTTTCCATGTTTATACAGATAGCAGTGAAGATGTATGCATGTTTACACAGATAGCGGGGAAGATATTTCCATGTTCATACAGATAGCGGTGTAGATAATTCCATGTTCATCCAGATGGCTGTGTAGATATATCCATGTTCATACAGATGGCGGTGAAGATATTTCCATGTTCATACAGATAGCAGTGTAGATATTTCCATGTTCATACAGATAGTGGTGTAGATACTTCCATGTTCATACAGATAGCGGTGTAGCTATTTCCATGTTCATACAGATAGCGTTGTAGATATCTCCATGTTCATCCAGATGGCTGTGTGGATATTTCCATGTTCATACAGATAGCGGTGCTGATATTTCCATGTTTATACAGGTAGCGGTGTAGGTATTTCAGTGTTTATACAGATAGCGGTGTAGATATTTCCATGTTTATACAGGTAGCGGTGTAGATATTTCTATGTTTATACAGATAGCGGTGTAGATATCTTCATCTTTATACAGATGGCGGTGTAGATATTTATATGTTCATACAGATGGCGGTGCAGATATTTCCATGTTCATACAGATGGCGGTGTAGATATTTCCATGTTTATAGAGATAGCGGTGTAGTTATTTCCATGTGTATAGAGATAGCTTTGTAGATATTTCCATGTATGTGTAGATAGCTGTGTAGATATTTCCATTTTCATGCAGATAGCGGTGTAGATATCTCCATTTTCAAACAGATAGCAGTGTAGATATTTCCATGTTCATACAGATAGCGGTGTAGATATTTCCATGTTTATACAGATAGCGGTGAAGGTGTATGCATGTTTGCACAGATAGCGGTGTAGATATTTCCATGTTCATACAGAAAACGGTGTAGATATTTCCATGTTTATACAGATAGCGGTGAAGATGTATGCATGTTTACACAGATAGCGGTGTAGATAATTCCATGTTCATCCAGATGACTGTGTAGATATATCCATGTTCATACAGATAGCGGTGTAGATATTTCCATGTTCATACATATAGCGGTGTAGATATTTCCATGTTCATACAGACAGCGGTGCTGATATTTCCATGTTCATCCAGATGGCTGTGTAGATATATCCATGTTCATACAGATGGCGGTGAAGATATTTCCATGTTCATACACATAGCGGTGTATGTATTTCCATGTTCATACAGATAGCAGTGTAGACATTTTCATGTTCATCCAGATGGCTGTGTAGATATTTCCATTTTCATGCAGATAGCGGTGTAGATATCTCCATGTTCAAAGAGATAGCGGTGTAGATATTTCCATGTTCATCCAGATGGCTGTGTAGATATATCCATGTTCATACAGATGGCGGTGAAGATATTTCCATGTTCATACAGATAGCGGTGTAGATATTTCCATGTTCATACAGATAGCGGTGTAGATATTTCCATGTTGATACAGATAGCGGTGTATGTATCTCCATGTTCATACAGATAGCGGTGTAGATATTTCCATGTTCATCCAGATGGCTCTGTAGATATTTCCATGTTCATACAGATGGCGGTGTAGATATTTCCATGTACAAACAGATAGCAGTGTAGATATTTCCATGTTCATCCAGATGGCTGTGTAGATATATCCATGTTCATACAGATGGCGGTGATGATATTTCCATGTTCATACAGATAGCGGTGTAGATATTTCCATGTTCAAACAGATAGCGGTGTAGATATTTCCATGTTCATACAGATAGCGGTGTAGATATTTCCATGTTCATACAGATAGCGGTGTAGATATTTCCATGTTCATAAAGATAGCGGTGTAGATATTTCCATGTTTATACAGATAGCGGTGAAGATGTATGCATGTTTACACAGTTAGCGGTGTACATATTTCCATGTTCATCCAGATGGCTGTGTAGATATATCCATGTTCATACAGATGGCGGTGAAGATATTTCCATGTTCATACAGATAGCGGTGTAGATATTTCCATGTTCATACAGATAGCGGTGTAGATATTTCCATGTTCATACAGACAGCGGTGCTGATATTTCCTTGTTCATCCAGATGGCTGTGTAGATATATCCATGTTCATAGAGATGGCGGTGAAGATATTTCCATGTTCCTACAGATATCGGTGTAGATATTTCCATGTTCATACAGATAGCGGTGTAGATATTTCCATGTTCATACAGATAGCGGTGCTGATATTTCCATGTTTATACAGGTAGCGGTGTAGGTATTTCCATGTTTATACAGATAGCGGTGTAGATATTTCCATGTTTATACAGGTAGCGGTGTAGATATTTCCATGTTTATACAGATAGCGGTGTAGATATCTTCATCTTAATACAGATGGCGGTGTAGATATTTATATGTTCATACAGATGGCGGTGCAGATATTTCCATGTTCATACAGATGGCGGTGTAGATATTTCCATGTTTATAGAGATAGCGGTGTAGTTATTTCCATGTGTAGAGATAGCTTTGTAGATATTTCCATGTATGTGCAGATAGCTGTGTAGATATTTCCATTTTCATGCAGATAGCGGTGTAGATATCTCCATTTTCAAACAGATAGCTGTGTAGATATTTCCATGTTCATACAGATAGCAGTGTAGATATTTCCATGTTTATACAGATAGCGGTGAAGGTGTATGCATGTTTGCACAGATAGCGGTGGAGATATTTCCATGTTCATACAGAAAACGGTGTAGATATTTCCATGTTTATACAGATAGCGGTGAAGATGTATGCATGTTTACACAGATACCGGTGTAGATAATTCCATGTTCATCCAGATGACTGTGTAGATATATCCATGTTCATACAGATAGCGGTGTAGATATTTCCATGTTCATACATATAGCGGTGCAGATATTTCCATGTTCATCCAGATGGCTGTGTAGATATATCCATGTTCATACAGATGGAGGTGAAGATATTTCCATGTTCATACAGATAGCGTTGTAGATATTTCCATGTTTATGCAGATAGCGGTGTAGATATCTCCATCTTAATACAGATGGCGGTGTAGATATTTATATGTTCATACAGATGGCGGTGCAGATATTTCCATGATCATACAGATGACGGTGTAGATATTTCCATGTTCATACAGATAGCGGTGTACTTATTTCCATGTGTAAAGAGATAGCTGTGTAGATATTTCCATGTATATGCAGATAGCTGTGTAGATATTTCCATTTTCATGCAGAAAGCGGTGTATATATTTCCCTGTTCAAACAGTTATCGGTGTAGATATTTCCGTGTTCATAAAGATAGCGGTGTAGATATTTCCATGTTCATCCAGATGGCTGTGTAGATATATCCATGTTCATACAGATGGCGGTGAAGATATTTCCATGTTCATCCAGATGGCTCTGTAGATATTTCCATGTTCATACAGATGGCGGTGTAGATATTTCCATGTTCATACAGATAGCGGTGTAGATATTTCCATGTTCATACAGATAGCGGTGTAGATATTTCCATGGTGATACAGATAGCGGTGTATGTATCTCCATGTTCATACAGATAGCGGTGTAGATATTTCCATGTTCATCCAGATGGCTCTGTAGATATTTCCATGTTCATACAGATGGCGGTGTAGATATTTCCATGTTCATACAGATAGTGGTGTAGATATTTCCATGTTCATCCAGATGGCTGTGTAGATATATCCATGTTCATACAGATGGCGGTGATGATATATCCATGTTCATACAGATAGCGGTGTAGACATTTCCATGTTCAAACAGATAGCGGAGTATATATTTCCATGTTCATACAGATAGCGGTGTAGATATTTCCATGTTCATACAGATAGCGGTGTAGATATTTCCATGTTCATACAGATAGCGGTGTATGTATTTCCATGTTCATACAGATAGCGGTGTAGATATTTCCATTTTCATGCAGATAGCGGTGTATATATTTCCCTGTTCAAACAGTTATCGGTGTAGATATTTCCGTGTTCATAAAGATAGCAGTGTAGATATTTCCATGTTTATACAGATAGCGGTGAAGATGTATGCATGTTTACACAGATAGCGGTGTACATATTTCCATGTTCATCCAGATGGCTGTGTAGATATATCCATGTTCATACAGATGGCGGTGAAGATATTTCCATGTTCATACAGATAGCGGTGTAGATATTTCCATGTTCATACACATAGCGGTGTAGATATTTCCATGTTCATACAGACTTCGGTGTATGTATCTCCATGTTCATACAGATAGCGGTGTAGATATTTCCATGTTCATCCAGATGGCTGTGTAGATATTTCCATGTTCATACAGATAGCGGTGTAGATATTTCCATGTTCATTCAGATAGCGGTGCAGGTATTTCCATGTTCATCCAGATAGCGGTGCAGATATTTCCATGTTCATCCAGATGGCTGTGTAGATATATCCATATTCATACAGATGGCGGTGAAGATATTTCCATGTTCATACAGATAGCGGTGTAGATATTTCCATGTTCATACAGATAGCGGTGTAGATATTTCCATGTTCATACAGATAGCGGTGTATGTATTTCCATGTTCATACAGATAGCGGTGTAGACATTTCCATGTTCATCCAGATGGCTGTGTAGATATTTCCATGTTCATACAGATAGTGGTGTAGATATTTCCATGTTCATACAGATAGCGGTGTAGATATTTCCATGTTCATCCAGACGGCTGTGGAGATATATCCATGTTCATACAGATAGCGGTGTAGGTATTTCCATGTTCATACAGATAGCGGTGTAGATATTTCCATGTTCATCCAGATGGCTGTGGAGATATATCCATGTTCATACAGATGGCGGTGAAGATATTTCCATGTTCATACAGATAGCGGTGCAGATATTTCCATGTTCATACAGATAGCCGTGTAGATATTGCCATGTTCATACCGATAGCGATGCTGATACTTCCATGTTTGTACAGGTAGCGGTGTACATATTTCCGTGTTTATACAGATAGTGGTGTAGATATTTCCATGTTCATACAGATGGCGGTGTAGATATTTCCATGTTTATAGAGATAGCGGTGTAGTTATTTCCATGAGTAAAGAGATACCTGTGTAGATATTTCCATGTATATGCAGATAGCTGTGTAGATATTTCCATTTTCATACAGATAGCGGTGTAGATATTTCCATGTTCATACAGATAGTGGTGTATGTATTTCCATGTTCATACAGATGGCGGTGTAGATATTTCCATGTTTATAGAGATAGTGGTGTGGTTATTTCCATGTGTAAAGAAATAGCTTTGTAGATATCTCCATGAATATGCAGATAGCTGTGTAGATATTTCCATTTTCATGCTGATAGCGGTGTAGATATTTCCATGTTCAAACAGATAGCGGTGTAGATATTTCCATGTTCATACAGATAGCCGTGTAGATATTTCCATGTTTATACAGATAGCGGTGAAGATGTATGCATGTTTACACAGATAGCGGTTTAGATATTTCCATGTTCATCCAGATGGATGTGTATATATATCCATGTTCATCCAGATGGCTGTGTAGATATATCCATGTTCATACAGATGGCGGTGAAGATATTTCCATGTTCATCCAGATGGCTGTGTAGATATATCCATGTTCATCCAGATGGCTGTGTAGATATATCCATGTTCATACAGATAGCGTTGTAGATATTTCCATGTTTATGCAGATAGCGGTGTAGATATCTCCATCTTAATACAGATGGCGGTGTAGATATTTATATGTTCATACAGATGGCGGTGCAGATATTTCCATGATCATACAAATGACGGTGTAGATATTTCCATGTTCATACAGATAGCGGTGTACTTATTTCCATGTGTAAAGAGATAGCTGTGTAGATATTTCCATGTATATGCAGATAGCTGTGTAGATATTTCCATTTTCATGCAGAAAGCGGTGTATATATTTCCCTGTTCAAACAGTTAGCCGTGTAGATATTTCCATGTTCATAGAGATAGCAGTGTAGATATTTCCATGTTTATACAGATAGCAGAGAAGAAGTATGCATGTTTACACAGATAGCAGTGTAGATATTTCCATGTTCATCCAGATGGCTGTGTAGATATATCCATGTTCATACAGATGGCGGTGAAGATATTTCCATGTTCATCCAGATGGCTCTGTAGATATTTCCATGTTCATACAGATGGCGGTGTAGATATTTCCATTTTCATACAGATAGCAGTGTAGATATTTCCATGTTCATACAGATAGCGGTGTAGATATTTCCATGTTGATACAGATAGCGGTGTATGTATCTCCATGTTCATACAGATAGCGGTGTAGATATTTCCATGTTCATCCAGATGGCTCTGTAGATATTTCCATGTTCATACAGATGGCGGTGTAGATATTTCCATGTTCATACAGATAGCGGTGTAGATATTTCCATGTTCATCCAGATGGCTGTGTAGATATATCCATGTTCATAGAGATGGCGGTGATGATATTTCCATGTTCATACAGATAGCGGTGTAGACATTTCCATGTTCAAACAGGTAGCGGAGTATATATTTCCATGTTCATACAGATAGCGGTGTAGATATTTCCATGTTCATACAGATAGCGGTGTAGATATTTCCATGTTCATACAGATAGCGGTGTATGTATTTCCATGTTCATACAGATAGCGGTGTAGATATTTCCATTTTCATGCTGATAGCGGTGTATATATTTCCCTGTTCAAACAGTTATCGGTGTAGATATTTCCGTGTTCATAAAGATAGCGGTGTAGATATTTCCATGTTTATACAGATAGCGGTGAAGATGTATGCATGTTTACACAGATAGCGGTGTACATATTTCCATGTTCATCCAGATGGCTGTGTAGATATATCCATGTTCATACAGATGGCGGTGAAGATATTTCCATGTTCATACAGATAGCGGTGTAGATATTTCCATGTTCATACAGATAGCGGTGTAGATATTTCCATGTTCATACAGATAGCGGTGTAGATATTTCCATCTTCATACAGACAGCGGTGTATGTATCTCCATGTTCATACAGATAGCGGTGTAGATATTTCCATGTTCATCCAGATGGCTGTGTAGATATTTCCATCTTCATACAGATAGCGGTGTAGATATTTCCATGTTCATTCAGATAGCGGTGCAGGTATTTCCATGTTCATCCAGATAGCGGTGCAGATATTTCCAAGTTCATCCAGATGGCTGTGTAGATATATCCATATTCATACAGATGGCGGTGAAGATATTTCCATGTTCATACAGATAGCGGTGTAGATATTTCCATGTTCATACAGATAGCGGTGTAGATATTTCCATGTTCATACAGATAGCGGTGTATGTATTTCCATGTTCATACAGATAGCGGTGTATGTATTTCCATGTTCATACAGATAGCGGTGTAGACATTTCCATGTTCATCCAGATGGCTGTGTAGATATTTCCATGATCATACAGATGACGGTATAGATATTTCCATGTTCATACAGATAGCGGTGTACTTATTTCCATGTGTAAAGAGATAGCTGTGTAGATATTTCCATGTATATGCAGATAGCTGTGTAGATATTTCCATTTTCATGCAGAAAGCGGTGTATATATTTCCCTGTTCAAACAGTTAGCCGTGTAGATATTTCCATGTTCATAGAGATAGCAGTGTAGATATTTCCATGTTTATACAGATAGCGGTGAAGAAGTATGCATGTTTACACAGATAGCAGTGTAGATATTTCCATGTTCATCCAGATGGCTGTGTAGATATATCCATGTTCATACAGATGGCGGTGAAGATATTTCCATGTTCATCCAGATGGCTCTGTAGATATTTCCATGTTCATACAGATGGCGGTGTAGATATTTCCATGTTCATACAGATAGCGGTGTAGATATTTCCATGTTCATACAGACAGCGGTGTAGATATTTCCCTGTTGATACAGATAGCGGTGTATGTATCTCCATGTTCATACAGATAGCGGTGTAGATATTTCCATGTTCATCCAGATGGCTCTGTAGATATTTCCATGTTCATACAGATGGCGGTGTAGATATTTCCATGTTCATACAGATAGCGGTGTAGATATTTCCATGTTCATCCAGATGGCTGTGTAGATATATCCATGTTCATACAGATGGCGGTGATGATATTTCCATGTTCATACAGATAGCGGTGTAGACATTTCCATGTTCAAACAGATATCCGAGTATATATTTCCATGTTCATACAGATAGCGGTGTAGATATTTCCATGTTCATACAGATAGCGGTGTAGATATTTCCATGTTCATACAGATAGCGGTGTATGTATTTCCATGTTCATACAGTTAGCGGTGTAGATATTTCCAATTTCATGCAGATAGCGGTGTATATATTTCCCTGTTCAAACAGTTATCGGTGTAGATATTTCCGTGTTCATAAAGATAGCGGTGTAGATATTTCCATGTTTATACAGATAGCGGTGAAGATGTATGCATGTTTACACAGATAGCGGTGTACATATTTCCATGTTCATCCAGATGGCTGTGTAGATATATCCATGTTCATACAGATGGCGGTGAAGATATTTCCATGTTCATACAGATAGCGGTGTAGATATTTCCATGTTCATACAGATAGCGGTGTAGATATTTCCATGTTCATACAGATAGCGGTGTAGATATTTCCATGTTCATACAGATAGTGGTGTATGTATTTCCATGTTCATACATATAGCGGTGTATGTATTTCCATGTTCATACAGATAGCGGTGTAGACATTTCCATGTTCATCCAGATGGCTGTGTAGATATTTCCATGATCATACAGATGACGGTGTAGATATTTCCATGTTCATACAGATAGCGGTGTACTTATTTCCATGTGTAAAGAGATAGCTGTGTAGATATTTCCATGTATATGCAGATAGCTGTGTAGATATTTCCATTTTCATGCAGAAAGCGGTGTATATATTTCCCTGTTCAAACAGTTAGCCGTGTAGATATTTCCATGCTCATAGAGATAGCAGTGCAGATATTTCCATGTTTATACAGATAGCGGTGAAGAAGTATGCATGTTTACACAGATAGCAGTGTAGATATTTCCATGTTCATCCAGATGGCTGTGTAGATATATCCATGTTCATACAGATGGCGGTGAAGATATTTCCATGTTCATCCAGATGGCTCTGTAGATATTTCCATGTTCATACAGATGGCGGTGTAGATATTTCCATGTTCATACAGATAGCGGTGTAGATATTTCCATGTTCATACAGATAGCGGTGTAGATATTTCCATGTTGATACAGATAGCGGTGTATGTATCTCCATGTTCATACAGATAGCGGTGTAGATATTTCCATGTTCATCCAGATGTCTCTGTAGATATTTCCATGTTCATACAGATGGCGGTGTAGATATTTCCATGTTCATACAGATAGCGGTGTAGATATTTCCATGTTCATCCAGATGGCTGTGTAGATATATCCATGTTCATACAGATGGCGGTGATGATATTTCCATGTTCATACAGATAGCGGTGTAGACATTTCCATGTTCAAACAGATAGCGGAGTATATATTTCCATGTTCATACAGATAGCGGTGTAGATATTTCCATGTTTATACAGATAGCGGTGTAGATATTTCCATGTTCATACAGATAGCGTTGTATGTATTTCCATGTTCATACAGATAGCGGTGTAGATATTTCCATTTTCATGCAGATAGCGGTGTATATATTTCCCTGTTCAAACAGTTATCGGTGTAGATATTTCCGTGTTCATAAAGATAGCGGTGTAGATATTTCCATGTTTATACAGATAGCGGTGAAGATGTATGCATGTTTACACAGATAGCGGTGTACATATTTCCATGTTCATCCAGATGGCTGTGTAGATATATCCATGTTCATACAGATGGCGGTGAAGATATTTCCATGTTCATACAGATAGCGGTGTAGATATTTCCATGTTCATACAGATAGCGGTGTAGATATTTCCATGTTCATACAGACAGCGGTGTATGTATCTCCATGTTCATACAGATAGCGGTGTAGATATTTCCATGTTCATCCAGATGGCTGTGTAGATATTTCCATGTTCATACAGATAGCGGTGTAGATATTTCCATGTTCATTCAGATAGCGGTGCAGGTATTTCCATGTTCATCCAGATAGCGGTGCAGATATTTCCATGTTCATCCAGATGGCTGTGTAGATATATCCATATTCATACAGATGGCGGTGAAGATATTTCCATGTTCATACAGGTAGCGGTGTAGATATTTCCATGTTCATACAGATAGCGGTGTAGATATTTCCATGTTCATACAGATAGCGGTGTATGTATTTCCATGTTCATACAGATAGCGGTGTAGACATTTCCATGTTCATCCAGATGGCTGTGTAGATATTTCCATGTTCATACAGATAGCGGTGTAGGTATTTCCATGTTCATACAGATAGCGGTGTAGATATTTCCATGTTCATCCAGATGGCTGTGGAGTTATATCCATGTTCATACAGATGGCGGTGAAGATATTTCCATGTTCATACGGATAGCGGTGCAGATATTTCCATGTTCATACAGATAGCCGTGTAGATATTGCCATGTTCATACCGATAGCGATGCTGATACTTCCATGTTTATACAGGTAGCGGTGTACATATTTCCGTGTTTATACAGATAGTGGTGTAGATATTTCCATGTTCATACAGATGGCGGTGTAGATATTTCCATGTTTATAGAGATAGCGGTGTAGTTATTTCCATGAGTAAAGAGATAGCTGTGTAGATATTTCCATGTATATGCAGATAGCTGTGTAGATATTTCCATTTTCATGCAGATAGCGGTGTAGATATTTCCATGTTCAAACAGATAGCGGTGTAGATATTTCCATGTTCGTACAGATAGCGGTGTAGTTTTTCCATGTTTATACAGATAGCAGTGAAGATGTATGCATGTTTACACAGATAGCGGGGAAGATATTTCCATGTTCATACAGATAGCGGTTTAGATATTTCCATGTTCATCCAGATGGCTGTGTAGATATATCCATGTTCATACAGATGGCGGTGAAGATATTTCCATGTTCATACAGATAGCGGTGTAGATATTTCCATGTTCATACAGATAGCGGTGTAGCTATTTCCATGTTCATACATATAGCGGTGTAGCTATTTCCATGTTCATACAGATAGCGGTGTAGATAGTTCCATGTTCATCCAGATGGCTGTGTGGATATTTCCATGTTCATACAGAGAGCGGTGCTGATATTTCCATGTTTATACAGGTAGCGGTGTAGGTATTTCAGTGTTTATACAGATAGCGGTGTAGATATTTCCATGTTTATTCAGGTAGCGGTGTAGATATTTCTATGTTTATACAGATAGCGGTGTACATATCTTCATCTTAATACAGATGGCGGTGTAGATATTTATATGTTCATACAGATGGCGGTGCAGATATTTCCATGTTCATACAGATGGCGGTGTAGATATTTCCATGTTTATAGAGATAGCGGTGTAGTTATTTCCATGTGTATAGAGATAGCTTTGTAGATATTTCCATGTATGTGTAGATAGCTGTGTAGATATTTCCATTTTCATGCAGATAGCGGTGTAGATATCTCCATTTTCAAACAGATAGCGGTGTAGATATTTCCATGTTCATACAGATAGCGGTGTAGATATTTCCATGTTTATACAGATAGCGGTGAAGATGTATGCATGTTTGCACAGATAGCGGTGTAGATATTTCCATGTTCATACAGAAAACGGTGTAGATATTTCCATGTTTATACAGATAGCGGTGAAGATGTATGCATGTTTACACAGATAGCGGTGTAGATAATTCCATGTTCATCCAGATGACTGTGTAGATATATCCATGTTCATACAGATAGCGGTGTAGATATTTCCATGTTCATACATATAGCGGTGTAGATATTTCCATGTTCATACAGACAGCGGTGCTGATATTTCCATGTTCATCCAGATGGTTGTGTAGATATATCCATGTTCATACAGATGGCAGTGAAGATATTTCCATGTTCATACACATAGCAGTGTATGTATTTCCATGTTCATACAGATAGCAGTGTAGACATTTTCATGTTCATCCAGATGGCTGTGTAGATATTTCCATTTTCATGCAGATAGCGGTGTAGATATTTCCATGTTCATACAGATAGCGGTGTAGATATTTCCATGTTCATTCAGATAGCGGTGTAGATATTTCCATGTTCATCCAGATGGCTGTGTAGATATATCCATGTTTATACAGATGGCGGTGAAGATATTTCCATGTTCATACAGATGGCGGTGTAGATATTTCCATGTTCATACCGATAGCGGTGCTGATATTTCCATGTTCATACAGGTAACTGTGTAGAAATTTCCATGTTTATAAAGATAGCGGTGTAGATATTTCCATGTTTATACACATAGCGGTGTAGATATTTCCATGTTTATACTGATTGCGGTGTAGATATCTCCATCTTAATACAGATGGTGGTGTAGATATTTATATGTTCATACAGATGGCGGTGCAGATATTTCCATGTTCATACAGATGGCGGTGTAGATATTTCCATGTTCATACAGATAGCGGTGTAGATATTTCCATGTTCATACAGACAGCGGTGCTGATATTTCCATATTCATCCAGATGGCTGTGTAGATATATCCATGTTCATACAGATGGCGGTGAAGATATTTCCATGTTCATACAGATAGCGGTGTAGATATTTCCATGTTCATACAGATAGCGGTTTAGATATTTCCATGTTCATACAGATAGTGGTGCTGATATTTCCATGTTTATACAGGTAGCGGTGTAGATATTTCCATGTTTATACAGATAGCGGTGTAGATATTTCCATGTTTATACAGATAGCGCTATAGATATTTCCAAGTTTATACAGATAGCGGTGTAGATATCTTCATCTTAATACGGATGACGGTGTATATAATTATATGTTCATACAGATGGCGGTCCAGATATTTCCATGTTCGTACAGATGGCGGTGTAAATATTTCCATGTTTATAGAGATAGTGGTGTGGTTATTTCCATGTGTAAAGAAATAGCTTTGTAGATATTTCCATGAATATGCAGATAGCTGTGTAGATATTTCCATTTTCATGCTGATAGCGGTGTAGATATTTCCATGTTCAAACAGATAGCGGTGTAGATATTTCCATGTTCATACAGATAGCCGTGTAGATATTTCCATGTTTATACAGATAGCGTTGAAGATGTATGCATGTTTACACAGATAGCGGTTTAGATATTTCCATGTTCATCCAGATGGCTGTGTAGATATATCCATGTTCATCCAGATGGCTGTGTAGATATTTCCATGTTCATACAGATGGCGGTGAAGATATTTCCATGTTCATCCAGATGGCTGTGTAGATATATCCATGTTCATCCAGATGGCTGTGTAGATATATCCATGTTCATACAGATAGCGTTGTAGATATTTCCATGTTTATGCAGATAGCGGTGTAGATATCTCCATCTTAATACAGATGGCGGTGTAGATATTTATATGTTCATACAGATGGCGGTGCAGATATTTCCATGATCATACAGATGACGGTGTAGATATTTCCATGTTCATACAGACAGCGGTGTATTTATTTCCATGTGTAAAGAGATAGCTGTGTAGATATTTCCATGTATATGCAGATAGCTGTGTAGATATTTCCATTTTCATGCAGAAAGCGGTGTATATATTTCCCTGTTCAAACATTTAGCCGTGTAGATATTTCCATGTTCATAGAGATAGCAGTGTAGATATTTCCATGTTTATAAAGATAGCGGTGAAGAAGTATGCATGTTTACACAGATAGCAGTGTAGATATTTCCATGTTCATCCAGATGGCTGTGTAGATATATCCATCTTCATACAAATGGCGGTGAAGATATTTCCATGTTCATCCAGATGGCTCTGTAGATATTTCCATGTTCATACAGATGGCGGTGTAGATATTTCCATGTTCATACAGATAGCGGTGTAGATATTTCCATGTTCATACAGATAGCGGTGTAGATATTTCCATGTTGATACAGATAGCAGTGTATGTATCTCCATGTTCATACAGATAGCGGTGTAGATATTTCCATGTTCATCCAGATGGCTCTGTAGATATTTACATGTTCATACAGATGGCGGTGTAGATATTTCCATGTTCATACAGATAGCGGTGTAGATATTTCCATGTTCATCCAGATGGCTGTGTAGATATATCCATGTTCATACAGATGGCGGTGATGATATTTCCATGTTCATACAGATAGCGGTGTAGACATTTCCATGTTCAAACAGATAGCGGAGTATATATTTCCATGTTCATACAGATAGCGGTGTAGATATTTCCATGTTCATACAGATAGCGGTGTAGATATTTCCATGTTCATACAGATAGCGGTGTATGTATTTCCATGTTCATACAGATAGCGGTGTAGACATTTCCATGTTCATCCAGATGGCTGTGTAGATATTTCCATGTTCATACAGATAGCGGTGTAGATATTTCCATGTTCATACAGATAGCGGTGTAGATATTTCCATGTTCATCCAGATGGCTGTGGAGATATATCCATGTTCATAGAGATGGCGGTGAAGATATTTCCATGTTCATACAGATAGCGGTGCAGATATTTCCATGTTCATACAGATAGCCGTGTAGATATTGCCATGTTCATACCGATAGCGATGCTGATACTTCCATGTTTATACAGGTAGCGGTGTACATATTTCCGTGTTTATACAGATAGTGGTGTAGATATTTCCATGTTCATACAGATGGTGGTGTAGATATTTCCATGTTTATAGAGATAGCGGTGTAGTTATTTCCATGAGTAAAGAGATAGCTGTGTAGATATTTCCATGTATATGCAGATAGCTGTGTAGATATTTCCATTTTCATACAGATAGCGGTGAAGATATTTCCATGTTCATACAGATAGCGGTGTATGTATTTCCATGTTCATACAGATAGCGGTGTAGATATTTCCATTTTCATGCAGATAGCGGTGTATATATTTCCCTGTTCAAACAGTTATCGGTGTAGATATTTCCGTGTTCATAAAGATAGCGGTGTAGATATTTCCATGTTTATACAGATAGCGGTGAAGATGTATGCATGTTTACACAGATAGCGGTGTACATATTTCCATGTTCATCCAGATGGCTGTGTAGATATATCCATGTTCATACAGATGGCGGTGAAGATATTTCCATGTTCATACAGATAGCGGTGTAGATATTTCCATGTTCATACAGATAGCGGTGTAGATATTTCCATGTTCATACAGACAGCGGTGTATGTATCTCCATGTTCATACAGATTGCGGTGTAGATATTTCCATGTTCATCCAGATGGCTGTGTAGATATTTCCATGTTCATACAGATAGCGGTGTAGATATTTCCATGTTCATTCAGATAGCGGTGCAGGTATTTCCATGTTCATCCAGATAGCGGTGCAGATATTTCCATGTTCATCCAGATGGCTGTGTAGATATATCCATATTCATACAGATGGCGGTGAAGATATTTCCATGTTCATACAGATAGCTGTGTAGATATTTCCATGTTCATACAGATAGCGGTGTAGATATTTCCATGTTCATACAGATAGCGGTGTATGTATTTCCATGTTCATACAGATAGCGGTGTAGACATTTCCATGTTCAACCAGATGGCTGTGTAGATATTTCCATGTTCATACAGATAGCGGTGTAGATATTTCCATGTTCATACAGATAGCGGTGTAGATATTTCCATGTTCATCCAGATGGCTGTGGAGATATATCCATGTTCATACAGATGGCGGTGAAGATATTTCCATGTTCATACAGATAGCGGTGCAGATATTTCCATGTTCATACAGATAGCCGTGTAGATATTGCCATGTTCATACCGATAGCGATGCTGATACTTCCATGTTTATACAGGTAGCGGTGTACATATTTCCGTGTTTATACAGATAGTGGTGTATATATTTCCATGTTCATACAGATGGCGGTGTAGATATTTCCATGTTTATAGAGGTAGCGGTGTAGTTATTTCCATGAGTAAAGAGATAGCTGTGTAGATATTTCCATGTATATGCAGATAGCTGTGTAGATATTTCCATTTTCATGCAGATAGCGGTGTAGATATTTCCATGTTCAAACAGATAGCGGTGTAGATATTTCCATGTTCGTACAGATAGCGGTGTAGTTTTTCCATGTTTATACAGATAGCAGTGAAGATATTTCCATGTTCATACACATAGCAGTGTATGTATTTCCATGTTCATACAGATAGCAGTGTAGACATTTTCATGTTCATCCAGATGGCTGTGTAGATATTTCCATTTTCATGCAGATAGCGGTGTAGATATTTCCATGTTCAAACAGATAGTGGTGTAGATATTTCCATGTTCATCCAGATGGCTGTGTAGATATATCCATGTTCATACAGATGGCGGTGAAGATATTTCCATGTTCATACAGATGGCGGTGTAGATATTTCCATGTTCATACCGATAGCGGTGCTGATATTTCCATGTTCATACAGGTAACTGTGTAGATATTTCCATGTTTATAAAGATAGCGGTGTAGATATTTCCATGTTTATACACATAGCGGTGTAGATATTTCCATGTTTATACTGATTGCGGTGTAGATATCTCCATCTTAATACAGATGGTGGTGTAGATATTTATATGTTCATACAGATGGCGGTGCAGATATTTCCATGTTCATACAGATGGCGGTGTAGATATTTCCATGTTCATACAGATAGCGGTGTAGATATTTCCATGTTCATACAGACAGCGGTGCTGATATTTCCATATTCATCCAGATGGCTGTGTAGATATATCCATGTTCATACAGATGGCGGTGAAGATATTTCCATGTTCATACAGATAGCGGTGTAGATATTTCCATGTTCATACAGATAGCGGTTTAGATATTTCCATGTTCATACAGATAGTGGTGCTGATATTTCCATGTTTATACAGGTAGCGGTGTAGATATTTCCATGTTTATACAGATAGCGGTGTAGATATTTCCATGTTTATACAGATAGCGCTATAGATATTTCCAAGTTTATACAGATAGCGGTGTAGATATCTTCATCTTAATACAGATGACGGTGTTTATAATTATATGTTCATACAGATGGCGGTCCAGATATTTCCATGTTCGTACAGATGGCGGTGTAAATATTTCCATGTTTATAGAGATAGTGGTGTGGTTATTTCCATGTGTAAAGAAATAGCTTTGTAGATATTTCCATGAATATGCAGATAGCTGTGTAGATATTTCCATTTTCATGCTGATAGCGGTGTAGATATTTCCATGTTCAAACAGATAGCGGTGTAGATATTTCCATGTTCATACAGATAGCCGTGTAGATATTTCCATGTTTATACAGATAGCGGTGAAGATGTATGCATGTTTACACAGATAGCGGTTTAGATATTTCCATGTTCATCCAGATGGCTGTGTAGATATATCCATGTTCATCCAGATGGCTGTGTAGATATTTCCATGTTCATACAGATGGCGGTGAAGATATTTCCATGTTCATCCAGATGGCTGTTTAGATATATCCATGTTCATCCAGATGGCTGTGTAGATATATCCATGTTCATACAGATAGCGTTGTAGATATTTCCATGTTTATGCAGATAGCGGTGTAGATATCTCCATCTTAATACAGATGGCGGTGTAGATATTTATATGTTCATACAGATGGCGGTGCAGATATTTCCATGATCATACAGATGACGGTGTAGATATTTCCATGTTCATACAGACAGCGGTGTATTTATTTCCATGTGTAAAGAGATAGCTGTGTAGATATTTCCATGTATATGCAGATAGCTGTGTAGATATTTCCATTTTCATGCAGAAAGCGGTGTATATATTTCCCTGTTCAAACATTTAGCCGTGTAGATATTTCCATGTTCATAGAGATAGCAGTGTAGATATTTCCATGTTTATAAAGATAGCGGTGAAGAAGTATGCATGTTTACACAGATAGCAGTGTAGATATTTCCATGTTCATCCAGATGGCTGTGGAGATATATCCATGTTCATACAGATGGCGGTGAAGATATTTCCATGTTCATACAGATAGCGGTGCAGATATTTCCATGTTCATACAGATAGCCGTGTAGATATTGCCATGTTCATACCGATAGCGATGCTGATACTTCCATGTTTATACAGGTAGCGGTGTACATATTTCCGTGTTTATACAGATAGTGGTGTAGATATTTCCATGTTCATACAGATGGTGGTGTAGATATTTCCATGTTTATAGAGATAGCGGTGTAGTTATTTCCATGAGTAAAGAAATAGCTGTGTAGATATTTCCATGTATATGCAGATAGCTGTGTAGATATTTCCATTTTCATACAGATAGCGGTGAAGATATTTCCATGTTCATACAGATAGCGGTGTATGTATTTCCATGTTCATACAGATAGCGGTGTAGATATTTCCATTTTCATGCAGATAGCGGTGTATATATTTCCCTGTTCAAACAGTTATCGGTGTAGATATTTCCGTGTTCATAAAGATAGCGGTGTAGATATTTCCATGTTTATACAGATAGCGGTGAAGATGTATGCATGTTTACACAGATAGCGGTGTACATATTTCCATGTTCATCCAGATGGCTGTGTAGATATATCCATGTTCATACAGATGGCGGTGAAGATATTTCCATGTTCATACAGATAGCGGTGTAGATATTTCCATGTTCATACAGATAGCGGTGTAGATATTTCCATGTTCATACAGACAGCGGTGTATGTATCTCCATGTTCATACAGATAGCGGTGTAGATATTTCCATGTTCATCCAGATGGCTGTGTAGATATTTCCATGTTCATACAGATAGCGGTGTAGATATTTCCATGTTCATTCAGATAGCGGTGCAGGTATTTCCATGTTCATCCAGATAGCGGTGCAGATATTTCCATGTTCATCCAGATGGCTGTGTAGATATATCCATATTCATACAGATGGCGGTGAAGATATTTCCATGTTCATACAGATAGCGGTGTAGATATTTCCATGTTCATACAGATAGCGGTGTAGATATTTCCATGTTCATACAGATAGCGGTGTATGTATTTCCATGTTCATACAGATAGCGGTGTAGACATTTCCATGTTCAACCAGATGGCTGTGTAGATATTTCCATGTTCATACAGATAGCGGTGTAGATATTTCCATGTTCATACAGATAGCGGTGTTGATATTTCCATGTTCATCCAGATGGCTGTGGAGATATATCCATGTTCATACAGATGGCGGTGAAGATATTTCCATGTTCATACAGATAGCGGTGCAGATATTTCCATGTTCATACAGATAGCCGTGTAGATATTGCCATGTTCATACCGATAGCGATGCTGATACTTCCATGTTTACACAGGTAGCGGTGTACATATTTCCGTGTTTATACAGATAGTGGTGTATATATTTCCATGTTCATACAGATGGCGGTGTAGATATTTCCATGTTTATAGAGGTAGCGGTGTAGTTATTTCCATGAGTAAAGAGATAGCTGTGTAGATATTTCCATGTATATGTAGATAGCTGCGTAGATATTTCCATTTTCATGCAGATAGCGGTGTAGATATTTCCATGTTCAAACAGATAGCGGTGTAGATATTTCCATGTTCGTACTGATAGCGGTGTAGTTTTTCCATGTTTATACAGATAGCAGTGAAGATGTATGCATGTTTACACAGATAGCGGGGAAGATATTTCCATGTTCATACAGATAGCGGTGTAGATATTTCCATGTTCATCCAGATGGCTGTGTAGATATATCCATGTTCATACAGATGGCGGTGAAGATATTTCCATGTTCATACAGATAGCAGTGTAGATAATTCCATGTTCTTACAGATAGTGTTGTAGATACTTCCATGTTCATACAGATAGCGGTGTAGCTATTTCCATGTTCATACAGATAGCGTTGTAGATATTTCCATGTTCATCCAGATGGCTGTGTGGATATGTCCATGTTCATACAGATAGCGGTGTAGATATTTCCATGTTCATACAGACAGCGGTGTATGTATCTCCATGTTCATACAGATAGCGGTGTAGATATTTCCATGTTCATCCAGATGGCTGTGTAGATATTTCCATGTTCATACAGATAGCGGTGTAGATATTTCCATGTTCATTCAGATAGCGGTGCAGGTATTTCCATGTTCATCCAGATAGCGGTGCAGATATTTCCATGTTCATCCAGATGGCTGTGTAGATATATCCATATTCATACAGATGGCGGTGAAGATATTTCCATGTTCATACAGATAGCGGTGTAGATATTTCCATGTTCATACAGATAGCGGTGTAGATATTTCCATGTTCATACAGATAGCGGTGTATGTATTTCCATGTTCATACAGATAGCGGTGTAGACATTTCCATGTTCAACCAGATGGCTGTGTAGATATTTCCATGTTCATACAGATAGCGGTGTAGATATTTCCATGTTCATACAGATAGCGGTGTAGATATTTCCTTGTTCATCCAGATGGCTGTGGAGATATATCCATGTTCATACAGATGGCGGTGAAGATATTTCCATGTTCATACAGATAGCGGTGCAGATATTTCCATGTTCATACAGATAGCCGTGTAGATATTGCCATGTTCATACCGATAGCGATGCTGATACTTCCATGTTTATACAGGTAGCGGTGTACATATTTCCGTGTTTATACAGATAGTGGTGTATATATTTCCATGTTCATACAGATGGCGGTGTAGATATTTCCATGTTTATAGAGGTAGCGGTGTAGTTATTTCCGTGAGTAAAGAGATAGCTGTGTAGATATTTCCATGTATATGCAGATAGCTGTGTAGATATTTCCATTTTCATGCAGATAGCGGTGTAGATATTTCCATGTTCAAACAGATAGCGGTGTAGATATTTCCATGTTCGTACAGATAGCGGTGTAGTTTTTCCATGTTTATACAGATAGCAGTGAAGATGTATGCATGTTTACACAGATAGCGGGGAAGATATTTCCATGTTCATACAGATAGCGGTGTAGATATTTCCATGTTCATCCAGATGGCTGTGTAGATATATCCATGTTCATACAGATGGCGGTGAAGATATTTCCATGTTCATACAGATAGCGGTGTAGATATTTCCCTGTTCATACAGATAGCGGTGTAGATATTTCCATGTTCATACATATAGCGGTGTACCTATTTCGATGTTCATACAGATAGCGGTGTAGATAATTCCATGTTCATCCAGATGGCTGTGTAGATATATCCATGTTCATACAGATGTCGGTGAAGATATTTCCATGTTCATACAGATAGCAGTGTAGATATTTCCATGTTCTTACAGATAGTGGTGTAGATACTTCCATGTTCATACAGATAGCGGTGTAGCTATTTCCATGTTCATACAGATAGCGTTGTAGATATTTCCATGTTCATCCAGATGGCTGTGTGGATATTTCCATGTTCATACAGATAGCGGTGCTGATATTTCCATGTTTATACAGGTAGCGGTGTAGATATTTCTATGTTTATACAGATAGCGGTGTAGATATCTTCATCTTAATACAGATGGCGGTGTAGATATTTATATGTTCATACAGATGGCGGTGCAGATATTTCCATGTTCATACAGATGGCGGTGTAGATATTTCCATGTTTATAGAGATAGCGGTGTAGTTATTTCCATGTGTATAGAGATAGCTTTGTAGATATTTCCATGTATGTGTAGATAGCTGTGAAGATATTTCCATTTTCATGCAGATAGCGGTGTAGATATCTCCATTTTCAAACAGATAGCGGTGTAGATATTTCCATGTTCATACAGATAGCGGTGTAGATATTTCCATGTTTATACAGATAGCGGTGAAGATGTATGCATGTTTGCACAGATAGCGGTGTAGATATTTCCATGTTCATACAGAAAACGGTGTAGATATTTCCATGTTTATACAGATAGCGGTGAAGATGTATGCATGTTTACACAGATAGCGGTGTAGATAATTCCATGTTCATCCAGATGACTGTGTAGATATATCCATGCTCATACAGATAGCGGTGTAGATATTTCCATGTTCATACATATAGCGGTGTAGATATTTCCATGTTCATACAGACAGCCGTGCTGATATTTCCATGTTCATCCAGATGGCTGTGTAGATATATCCATGTTCATACAGATGGCGGTGAAGATATTTCCATGTTCATACACATAGCGGTGTATGTATTTCCATGTTCATACAGATAGCAGTGTAGACATTTTCATGTTCATCCAGATGGCTGTGTAGATATTTCCATTTTCATGCAGATAGCGGTGTAGATATTTCCATGTTCAAACAGATAGTGGTGTAGATATTTCCATGTTCATCCAGATGGCTGTGTAGATATATCCATGTTCATACAGATGGCGGTGAAGATATTTCCATGTTCATACAGATGGCGGTGTAGATATTTCCATGTTCATACCGATAGCGGTGCTGATATTTCCATGTTCTTACAGGTAACTGTGTAGATATTTCCATGTTTATACAGATAGCGGTGTAGATATTTCCATGTTTATACACATAGCGGTGTAGATATTTCCATGTTTATACTGATTGCGGTGTAGATATCTCCATCTTAATACAGATGGTGGTGTAGATATTTATATGTTCATACAGATGGCGGTGCAGATATTTCCATGTTCATACAGATGGCGGTGTAGATATTTCCATGTTCATACAGATAGCGGTGTAGATATTTCCATGTTCATACAGAGAGCGGTGCTGATATTTCCATGTTCATCCAGATGGCTGTGTAGATATATCCATGTTCATACAGATGGCGATGAAGATATTTCCATGTTCATACAGATAGCGGTGTAGATATTTCCATGTTCATACAGATAGCGGATTAGATATTTCCATGTTCATACAGATAGTGGTGCTGATATTTCCATGTTTATACAGGTAGCGGTGTAGATATTTCCATGTTTATACAGATAGCGGTGTAGATATTTCCATGTTTATACAGATAACGGTATAGATATTTCCAAGTTTATACAGATAGCGGTGTAGATATCTTCATCTTAATACAGATGACGGTGTATATAATTATATGTTCATACAGATGGCAGTCCAGATATTTCCATGTTCGTACAGATGGCGGTGTAAATATTTCCATGTTTATAGAGATAGTGGTGTGGTTATTTCCATGTGTAAAGAAATAGCTTTGTAGATATTTCCATGAATATGCAGATAGCTGTGTAGATATTTCCATTTTCATGCTGATAGCGGTGTAGATATTTCCATGTTCAAACAGATAGCGGTGTAGATATTTCCATGTTCATACAGATAGCCGTGTAGATATTTCCATGTTTATACAGATAGCGGTGAAGATGTATGCATGTTTACAAAGATAGCGGTTTAGATATTTCCATGTTCATCCAGATGGCTGTGTAGATATATCCTTGTTCATCCAGATGGCTGTGTAGATATATCCATGTTTATACAGATGGCGGTGAAGATATTTCCATGTTCATACAGATAGCGGTGTAGATATTTCCATGTTCATACAGATAGCGGTGTAGATATTTCCATGTTCATACAGACAGCGGTGCTGATATTTCCTTGTTCATCCAGATGGCTGTGTAGATATATCCATGTTCATAGAGATGGCGGTGTAGATATTTCCATGTTCTTACAGATATCGGTGTAGATATTTCCATGTTCATACAGATAGAGGTGTAGATATTTCCATGTTCATACAGATAGCGGTGCTGATATTTCCATGTTTATACAGGTAGCGGTGTAGGTATTTCAATGTTTATACAGATAGCGGTGTAGATATTTCCATGTTTATACAGGTAGCGGTGTAGATATTTCCATGTTTATACAGATAGCGGTGTAGATATCTTCATCTTAATACAGATGGCGGTGTAGATATTTATATGTTCATACAGATGGCGGTGCAGATATTTCCATGTTTATACAGATGGCGGTGTAGATATTTCCATGTTTATAGAGATAGCGGTGTACTTATTTCCATGTGTATAGAGATAGCTTTGTAGATATTTCCATGTATGTGCAGATAGCTGTGTAGATATTTCCATTTTCATGCAGATAGCGGTGTAGATATCTCCATTTTCAAACAGATAGCGGTGTAGATATTTCCATGTTCATACAGATAGCGGTGCAGATATTTCCATGTTTATACAGATAGCAGTGAAGATGTATGCATGTTTGCACAGATAGCGGTGTAGATATTTCCATGTTCATACAGAAAACGGTGTAGATATTTCCATGTTTATACACATAGCGGTGAAGATGTATGCATGTTTACACAGATAGCGGTGTAGATAATTCCATGTTCATCCAGATGACTGTGTAGATATATCCATGTTCATACAGATAGCGGTGTAGATATTTCCATGTTCATACATATAGCGGTTGTTGATATTTCCATGTTCATCCAGATGGCTGTGTAGATATATCCATGTTTATACAGATGGCGGTGAAGATATTTCCATGTTCATACAGATAGCGGTGTATGTATTTCCATGTTCATACAGATAGCGGTGTAGACATTTTCATGTTCATCCAGATGGCTGTGTAGATATTTCCATGTTCATACCGATAGCGGTGCTGATATTTCCATGTTCATACAGGTAACTGTGTAGATATTTCCATGTTTATACAGATAGCGGTGTATATATTTCCATGTTTATACACATAGCGGTGTAGATATTTCCATGTTTATACTGATAGCGGTGTAGATATCTCCATCTTAATACAGATGGTGGTGTAGATATTTATATGTTCATACGGATGGCGGTGCAGATATTTCCATGTTCATACAGATGGCGGTGTAGATATTACCATGTTTATAGAGATAGCGTTGTAGTTATTTCCATGTGTAAAGAGATAGCTGTATAGATATTTCCATTTTCATGCAGATAGCAGTGTAGATATTTCCATGTTCAAACAGATAGCGGTGTAGATATTTCCATGTTTATACAGATAGCGGTGTAGATATTTCCATGTTTATGCAGATAGCGGTGTAGATATCTCCATCTTTATACAGATGACGGTGTAGATATTTCCATGTTCATACAGATAGCGGTGTACTTATTTCCATGTGTAAAGAGATAGCTGTGTAGATATTTCCATGTTTATGCAGATAGCTGTGTAGATATTTCCATTTTCATGCAGAAAGCGGTGTATATATTTCCCTGTTCAAACAGTTAGCGGTGTAGATATTTCCATGTTCATAGAGATAGCAGTGTAGATATTTCCATGTTTATACAGAAAGCGGTGAAGATGTATGCATGTTTACACAGATAGCGGTGTAGATATTTCCATGTTCATCCAGATGGCTGTGTAGATATATCCATGTTCATACAGATGGCGGTGAAGATATTTCCATGTTCATACAGATAGCGGTGTAGATATTTCCATGTTCATACAGATAGCGGTGTAGATATTTCCATGTTGATACAGATAGCGGTGTATGTATCTCCATGTTCATACAGATAGCGGTGTAGATATTTCCATGTTCATCCAGATGGCTCTGTAGATATTTCCATGTTCATACAGATGGCGGTGTAGATATTTCCATGTACATACAGATAGCAGTGTAGATATTTCCATGTTCATCCAGATGGCTGTGTAGATATATCCATGTTCATACAGATGGCGGTGATGATATTTCCATGTTCATACAGATAGCGGTGTAGATATTTCCATGTTCAAACAGATAGCGGTGTAGATATTTCCATGTTCATACAGATAGCGGTGTAGATATTTCCATGTTCATACAGATAGCGGTGTAGATATTTCCATGTTCATACAGATAGCGGTGTATGTATTTCCATGTTCATACAGATAGCGGTGTAGATATTTCCATTTTCATGCAGATAGCGGTGTATATATTTCCCTGTTCAAACAGTTATCGGTGTAGATATTTCCATGTTCATAAAGATAGCGGTGTAGATATTTCCATGTTTATACAGATAGCGGTGAAAATGTATGCATGTTTACACAGATAGCGGTGTACATATTTCCATGTTCATCCAGATGGCTGTGTAGATATATCCATGTTCATACAGATGGCGGTGAAGGTATTTCCATGTTCATACAGATAGCGGTGTAGATATTTCCATGTTCATACAGATAGCGGTGTAGATATTTCCATGTTCATACAGACAGCGGTGTATGTATCTCCATGTTCATACAGATAGCGGTGTAGATATTTCCATGTTCATCCAGATGGCTGTGTAGATATTTCCATGTTCATACAGATAGCGGTGTAGATATTTCCATGTTCATTCAGATAGCGGTGCAGGTATTTCCATGTTCATCCAGATAGCGGTGCAGATATTTCCATGTTCATCCAGATTGCTGTGTAGATATATCCATATTCATACAGATGGCGGTGAAGATATTTCCATGTTCATACAGATAGCGGTGTAGATATTTCCATGTTCATACAGATAGCGGTGTAGATATTTCCATGTTCATACAGATAGCGGTGTATGTATTTCCATGTTCATACAGATAGCGGTGTAGACATTTCCATGTTCATCCAGATGGCTGTGTAGATATTTCCATGTTCATACAGATAGCGGTGTAGATATTTCCATGTTCATACAGATAGCGGTGTAGATATTTCCATGTTCATCCAAATGGCTGTGGAGATATATCCATGTTCATACAGATGGCGGTGAAGATATTTCCATGTTCATACAGATAGCGGTGCAGATATTTCCATGTTCATACAGATAGCCGTGTAGATATTGCCATGTTCATACCGATAGCGATGCTGATACTTCCATGTTTATACAGGTAGCGGTGTACATATTTCCGTGTTTATACAGATAGTGGTGTATATATTTCCATGTTCATACAGATGGCGGTGTAGATATTTCCATGTTTATAGAGGTAGCGGTGTAGTTATTTCCATGAGTAAAGAGATAGCTGTGTAGATATTTCCATGTATATGCAGATAGCTGTGTAGATATTTCCATTTTCATGCAGATAGCGGTGTAGATATTTCCATGTTCAAACAGATAGCGGTGTAGATATTTCCACGTTCGTACAGATAGCGGTGTAGTTTTTCCATGTTTATACAGATAGCAGTGAAGATATATGCATGTTTACACAGATAGCGGGGAAGATATTTCCATGTTCATACAGATAGCGGTGTAGATAATTCCATGTTCATCCAGATGGCTGTGTAGATATATCCATGTTCATACAGATGGCGGTGAAGATATTTCCATGTTCATACAGATAGCAGTGTAGATATTTCCATGTTCATACAGATAGTGGAGTAGATACTTCCATGTTCATACAGATAGCGGTGTAGCTATTTCCATGTTCATACAGATAGCGTTGTAGATATTTCCATGTTCATCCAGATGGCTGTGTGGATATTTCCATGTTCATACAGATAGCGGTGCTGATATTTCCATGTTTATACAGGTAGCGGTGTAGGTATTTCAGTGTTTATACAGATAGCGGTGTAGATATTTCCATGTTTATACAGGTAGCGGTGTAGATATTTCTATGTTTATACAGATAGCGGTGTAGATATCTTCATCTTTATACAGATGGCGGTGTAGATATTTATATGTTCATACAGATGGCGGTGCAGATATTTCCATGTTCATACAGATGGCGGTGTAGATATTTCCATGTTTATAGAGATAGCGGTGTAGTTATTTCCATGTGTATAGAGATAGCTTTGTAGATATTTCCATGTATGTGTAGATAGCTGTGTAGATATTTCCATTTTCATGCAGATAGCGGTGTAGATATCTCCATTTTCAAACAGATAGCAGTGTAGATATTTCCATGTTCATACAGATAGCGGTGTAGATATTTCCATGTTTATACAGATAGCGGTGAAGATGTATGCATGTTTGCACAGATAGCGGTGTAGATATTTCCATGTTCATACAGAAAACGGTGTAGATATTTCCATGTTTATACAGATAGCGGTGAAGATGTATGCATGTTTACACAGATAGCGGTGTAGATAATTCCATGTTCATCCAGATGACTGTGTAGATATATCCATGTTCATACAGATAGCGGTGTAGATATTTCCATGTTCATACATATAGCGGTGTAGATATTTCCATGTTCATACATATAGCGGTGTAGATATTTCCATGTTCATACAGACAGCGGTGCTGATATTTCCATGTTCATCCAGATGGCTGTGTAGATATATCCATGTTCATACAGATGGCGGTGAAGATATTTCCATGTTCATACACATAGCGGTGTATGTATTTCCATGTTCATACAGATAGCAGTGTAGACATTTTCATGTTCATCCAGATGGCTGTGTAGATATTTCCATTTTCATGCAGATAGCGGTGTAGATATTTCCATGTTCAAAGAGATAGTGGTGTAGATATTTCCATGTTCATCCAGATGGCTGTGTAGATATATCCATGTTCATACAGATGGCGGTGAAGATATTTCCATGTTCATACAGATAGCGGTGTAGATATTTCCATGTTCATACAGATAGCGGTGTAGATATTTCCATGTTGATACAGATAGCGGTGTATGTATCTCCATGTTCATACAGATAGCGGTGTAGATATTTCCATGTTCATCCAGATGGCTCTGTAGATATTTCCATGTTCATACAGATGGCGGTGTAGATATTTCCATGTACAAACAGATAGCAGTGTAGATATTTCCATGTTCATCCAGATGGCTGTGTAGATATATCCATGTTCATACAGATGGCGGTGATGATATTTCCATGTTCATACAGATAGCGGTGTAGATATTTCCATGTTCAAACAGATAGCGGTGTAGATATTTCCATGTTCATACAGATAGCGGTGTAGATATTTCCATGTTCATACAGATAGCGGTGTAGATATTTCCATGTTCATAAAGATAGCGGTGTAGATATTTCCATGTTTATACAGATAGCGGTGAAGATGTATGCATGTTTACACAGTTAGCGGTGTACATATTTCCATGTTCATCCAGATGGCTGTGTAGATATATCCATGTTCATACAGATGGCGGTGTAGATATTTCCATGTTCATACAGATATCGGTGTAGATATTTCCATGTTCATACAGACAGCGGTGCTGATATTTCCTTGTTCATCCAGATGGCTGTGTAGATATATCCATGTTCATAGAGATGGCGGTGAAGATATTTCCATGTTCCTACAGATATCGGTGTAGATATTTCCATGTTCATACAGATAGCGGTGTAGATATTTCCATGTTCATACAGATAGCGGTGCTGATATTTCCATGTTCATACAGATAGCGGTGCTGATATTTCCATGTTTATACAGGTAGCGGTGTAGGTATTTCCATGTTTATACAGATAGCGGTGTAGATATTTCCATGTTTATACAGGTAGCGGTGTAGATATTTCCATGTTTATACAGATAGCGGTGTAGATATCTTCATCTTAATACAGATGGCGGTGTAGATATTTATATGTTCATACAGATGGCGGTGCAGATATTTCCATGTTCATACAGATGGCGGTGTAGATATTTCCATGTTCATACAGATAGCGGTGTAGTTATTTCCACGTGTAGAGATAGCTTTGTAGATATTTCCATGTATGTGCAGATAGCTGTGTAGATATTTCCATTTTCATGCAGATAGCGGTGTAGATATCTCCATTTTCAAACAGATAGCGGTGTAGATATTTCCATGTTCATACAGATAGTGGTGTAGATATTTCCATGTTTATACAGATAGCGGTGAAGATGTATGCATGTTTGCACAGATAGCGGTGGAGATATTTCCATGTTCATACAGAAAACGGTGTAGATATTTCCATGTTTATACAGATAGCGGTGAAGATGTATGCATGTTTACACAGATACCGGTGTAGATAATTCCATGTTCATCCAGATGACTGTGTAGATATATCCATGTTCATACAGATGGCGGTGAAGATATTTCCATGTTCATACAGATAGCGGTGCAGATATTTCCATGTTCATACAGATAGCCGTGTAGATATTGCCATGTTCATACCGATAGCGATGCTGATACTTCCATGTTTATACAGGTAGCGGTGTACATATTTCCGTGTTTATACAGATAGTGGTGTATATATTTCCATGTTCATACAGATGGCGGTGTAGATATTTCCATGTTTATAGAGGTAGCGGTGTAGTTATTTCCATGAGTAAAGAGATAGCTGTGTAGATATTTCCATGTATATGCAGATAGCTGTGTAGATATTTCCATTTTCATGCAGATAGCGGTGTAGATATTTCCATGTTCAAACAGATAGCGGTGTAGATATTTCCACGTTCGTACAGATAGCGGTGTAGTTTTTCCATGTTTATACAGATAGCAGTGAAGATATATGCATGTTTACACAGATAGCGGGGAAGATATTTCCATGTTCATACAGATAGCGGTGTAGATAATTCCATGTTCATCCAGATGGCTGTGTAGATATATCCATGTTCATACAGATGGCGGTGAAGATATTTCCATGTTCATACAGATAGCAGTGTAGATATTTCCATGTTCATACAGATAGTGGAGTAGATACTTCCATGTTCATACAGATAGCGGTGTAGCTATTTCCATGTTCATACAGATAGCGTTGTAGATATTTCCATGTTCATCCAGATGGCTGTGTGGATATTTCCATGTTCATACAGATAGCGGTGCTGATATTTCCATGTTTATACAGGTAGCGGTGTAGGTATTTCAGTGTTTATACAGATAGCGGTGTAGATATTTCCATGTTTATACAGGTAGCGGTGTAGATATTTCTATGTTTATACAGATAGCGGTGTAGATATCTTCATCTTTATACAGATGGCGGTGTAGATATTTATATGTTCATACAGATGGCGGTGCAGATATTTCCATGTTCATACAGATGGCGGTGTAGATATTTCCATGTTTATAGAGATAGCGGTGTAGTTATTTCCATGTGTATAGAGATAGCTTTGTAGATATTTCCATGTATGTGTAGATAGCTGTGTAGATATTTCCATTTTCATGCAGATAGCGGTGTAGATATCTCCATTTTCAAACAGATAGCAGTGTAGATATTTCCATGTTCATACAGATAGCGGTGTAGATATTTCCATGTTTATACAGATAGCGGTGAAGATGTATGCATGTTTGCACAGATAGCGGTGTAGATATTTCCATGTTCATACAGAAAACGGTGTAGATATTTCCATGTTTATACAGATAGCGGTGAAGATGTATGCATGTTTACACAGATAGCGGTGTAGATAATTCCATGTTCATCCAGATGACTGTGTAGATATATCCATGTTCATACAGATAGCGGTGTAGATATTTCCATGTTCATACATATAGCGGTGTAGATATTTCCATGTTCATACATATAGCGGTGTAGATATTTCCATGTTCATACAGACAGCGGTGCTGATATTTCCATGTTCATCCAGATGGCTGTGTAGATATATCCATGTTCATACAGATGGCGGTGAAGATATTTCCATGTTCATACACATAGCGGTGTATGTATTTCCATGTTCATACAGATAGCAGTGTAGACATTTTCATGTTCATCCAGATGGCTGTGTAGATATTTCCATTTTCATGCAGATAGCGGTGTAGATATTTCCATGTTCAAAGAGATAGTGGTGTAGATATTTCCATGTTCATCCAGATGGCTGTGTAGATATATCCATGTTCATACAGATGGCGGTGAAGATATTTCCATGTTCATACAGATAGCGGTGTAGATATTTCCATGTTCATACAGATAGCGGTGTAGATATTTCCATGTTGATACAGATAGCGGTGTATGTATCTCCATGTTCATACAGATAGCGGTGTAGATATTTCCATGTTCATCCAGATGGCTCTGTAGATATTTCCATGTTCATACAGATGGCGGTGTAGATATTTCCATGTACAAACAGATAGCAGTGTAGATATTTCCATGTTCATCCAGATGGCTGTGTAGATATATCCATGTTCATACAGATGGCGGTGATGATATTTCCATGTTCATACAGATAGCGGTGTAGATATTTCCATGTTCAAACAGATAGCGGTGTAGATATTTCCATGTTCATACAGATAGCGGTGTAGATATTTCCATGTTCATACAGATAGCGGTGTAGATATTTCCATGTTCATAAAGATAGCGGTGTAGATATTTCCATGTTTATACAGATAGCGGTGAAGATGTATGCATGTTTACACAGTTAGCGGTGTACATATTTCCATGTTCATCCAGATGGCTGTGTAGATATATCCATGTTCATACAGATGGCGGTGAAGATATTTCCATGTTCATACAGATAGCGGTGTAGATATTTCCATGTTCATACAGATATCGGTGTAGATATTTCCATGTTCATACAGACAGCGGTGCTGATATTTCCTTGTTCATCCAGATGGCTGTGTAGATATATCCATGTTCATAGAGATGGCGGTGAAGATATTTCCATGTTCCTACAGATATCGGTGTAGATATTTCCATGTTCATACAGATAGCGGTGTAGATATTTCCATGTTCATACAGATAGCGGTGCTGATATTTCCATGTTTATACAGGTAGCGGTGTAGGTATTTCCATGTTTATACAGATAGCGGTGTAGATATTTCCATGTTTATACAGGTAGCGGTGTAGATATTTCCATGTTTATACCGATAGCGGTGTAGATATCTTCATCTTAATACAGATGGCGGTGTAGATATTTATATGTTCATACAGATGGCGGTGCAGATATTTCCATGTTCATACAGATGGCGGTGTAGATATTTCCATGTTCATACAGATAGCGGTGTAGTTATTTCCATGTGTAGAGATAGCTTTGTAGATATTTCCATGTATGTGCAGATAGCTGTGTAGATATTTCCATTTTCATGCAGATAGCGGTGTAGATATCTCCATTTTCAAACAGATGGCGGTGTAGATATTTCCATGTTCATACAGATAGTGGTGTAGATATTTCCATGTTTATACAGATAGCGGTGAAGATGTATGCATGTTTGCACAGATAGCGGTGGAGATATTTCCATGTTCATACAGAAAACGGTGTAGATATTTCCATGTTTATACAGATAGCGGTGAAGATGTATGCATGTTTACACAGATACCGGTGTAGATAATTCCATGTTCATCCAGATGACTGTGTAGATATATCCATGTTCATACAGATAGCGGTGTAGATATTTCCATGTTCATACATATAGCGGTGCAGATATTTCCATGTTCATCCAGATGGCTGTGTAGATATATCCATGTTCATACAGATGGAGGTGAAGATATTTCCATGTTCATACAGATAGCGTTGTAGATATTTCCATGTTTATGCAGATAGCGGTGTAGATATCTCCATCTTAATACAGATGGCGGTGTAGATATTTATATGTTCATACAGATGGCGGTGCAGATATTTCCATGATCATACAGATGACGGTGTAGATATTTCCATGTTCATACAGATAGCGGTGTACTTATTTCCATGTGTAAAGAGATAGCTGTGTAGATATTTCCATGTATATGCAGATAGCTGTGTAGATATTTCCATTTTCATGCAGAAAGCGGTGTATATATTTCCCTGTTCAAACAGTTATCGGTGTAGATATTTCCGTGTTCATAAAGATAGCGGTGTAGATATTTCCATGTTCATCCAGATGGCTGTGTAGATATATCCATGTTCATACAGATGGCGGTGAAGATATTTCCATGTTCATCCAGATGGCTCTGTAGATATTTCCATGTTCATACAGATGGCGGTGTAGATATTTCCATGTTCATACAGATAGCGGTGTAGATATTTCCATGTTCATACAGATAGCGGTGTAGATATTTCCATGTTGATACAGATAGCGGTGTATGTATCTCCATGTTCATACAGATAGCGGTGTAGATATTTCCATGTTCATCCAGATGGCTCTGTAGATATTTCCATGTTCATACAGATGGCGGTGTAGATATTTCCATGTTCATACAGATAGTGGTGTAGATATTTCCATGTTCATCCAGATGGCTGTGTAGATATATCCATGTTCATACAGATGGCGGTGATGATATATCCATGTTCATACAGATAGCGGTGTAGACATTTCCATGTTCAAACAGATAGCGGAGTATATATTTCCATGTTCATACAGATAGCGGTGTAGATATTTCCATGTTCATACAGATAGCGGTGTAGATATTTCCATGTTCATACAGATAGCGGTGTAGATATTTCCATTTTCATGCAGATAGCGGTGTATATATTTCCCTGTTCAAACAGTTATCGGTGTAGAAATTTCTGTGTTCATAAAGATAGCAGTGTAGATATTTCCATGTTTATACAGATAGCGGTGAAGATGTATGCATGTTTACACAGATAGCGGTGTACATATTTCCATGTTCATCCAGATGGCTGTGTAGATATATCCATATTCATACAGATGGCGGTGAAGATATTTCCATGTTCATACAGATAGCGGTGTAGATATTTCCATGTTCATACAGATAGCGGTGTAGATATTTCCATGTTCATACAGATAGCGGTGTATGTATTTCCATGTTCATACAGATAGCGGTGTAGACATTTCCATGTTCATCCAGATGGCTGTGTAGATATTTCCATGTTCATACAGATAGCGGTGTAGATATTTCCATGTTCATACAGATAGCGGTGTAGATATTTCCATGTTCATCCAGATGGCTGTGGAGATATATCCATGTTCATACAGATAGCGGTGTAGGTATTTCCATGTTCATACAGATAGCGGTGTAGATATTTCCATGTTCATCCAGATGGCTGTGGAGATATATCCATGTTCATACAGATGGCGGTGAAGATATTTCCATGTTCATACAGATAGCGGTGCAGATATTTCCATGTTCATACAGATAGCCGTGTAGATATTGCCATGTTCATACCGATAGCGATGCTGATACTTCCATGTTTGTACAGGTAGCGGTGTACATATTTCCGTGTTTATACAGATAGTGGTGTAGATATTTCCATGTTCATACAGATGGCGGTGTAGATATTTCCATGTTTATAGAGATAGCGGTGTAGTTATTTCCATGAGTAAAGAGATAGCTGTGTAGATATTTCCATGTATATGCAGATAGCTGTGTAGATATTTCCATTTTCATCCAGATAGCGGTGCAGATATTTCCATGTTCATCCAGATGGCTGTGTAGATATATCCATATTCATACAGATGGCGGTGAAGATATTTCCATGTTCATACAGATAGCGGTGTAGATATTTCCATGTTCATACAGATAGCGGTGTAGATATTTCCATGTTCATACAGATAGCGGTGTATGTATTTCCATGTTCATACAGAAAGCGGTGTAGACATTTCCATGTTCATCCAGATGGCTGTGTAGATATTTCCATGTTCATACAGATAGCGGTGTAGATATTTCCATGTTCATACAGATAGCGGTGTAGATATTTCCATGTTCATCCAGATGGCTGTGGAGATATATCCATGTTCATACAGATAGCGGTGTAGGTATTTCCATGTTCATACAGATAGCGGTGTAGATATTTCCATGTTCATCCAGATGGCTGTGGAGATATATCCATGTTCATACAGATGGCGGTGAAGATATTTCCATGTTCATACAGATAGCGGTGCAGATATTTCCATGTTCATACAGATAGCCGTGTAGATATTGCCATGTTCATACCGATAGCGATGCTGATACTTCCATGTTTGTACAGGTAGCGGTGTACATATTTCCGTGTTTATACAGATACTGGTGTAGATATTTCCATGTTCATACAGATGGCGGTGTAGATATTTCCATGTTTATAGAGATAGCGGTGTAGTTATTTCCATGAGTAAAGAGATAGCTGTGTAGATATTTCCATGTATATGCAGATAGCTGTGTAGATATTTCCATTTTCATACAGATAGCGGTGTAGATATTTCCATGTTCATACAGATAGCGGTGTATGTATTTCCATGTTCATACAGATGGCGGTTTAGATATTTCCATGTTTAGAGAGATAGTGGTGTGGTTATTTCCATGTGTAAAGAAATAGCTTTGTAGATATTTCCATGAATATGCAGATAGCTGTGTAGATATTTCCATTTTCATGCTGATAGCGGTGTAGATATTTCCATGTTCAAACAGATAGCGGTGTAGATATTTCCATGTTCATACAGATAGCCGTGTAGATATTTCCATGTTTATACAGATAGCGGTGAAGATGTATGCATGTTTACACAGATAGCGGTTTAGATATTTCCATGTTCATCCAGATGGATGTGTAGATATATCCATGTTCATCCAGATGGCTGTGTAGATATATCCATGTTCATACAGATGGCGGTGAAGATATTTCCATGTTCATCCAGATGGCTGTGTAGATATATCCATGTTCATCCAGATGGCTGTGTAGATATATCCATGTTCATACAGATAGCGTTGTAGATATTTCCATGTTTATGCAGATAGCGGTGTAGATATCTCCATCTTAATACAGATGGCGGTGTAGATATTTATATGTTCATACAGATGGCGGTGCAGATATTTCCATGATCATACAGATGACGGTGTAGATATTTCCATGTTCATACAGATAGCGGTGTACTTATTTCCATGTGTAAAGTGATAGCTGTGTAGATATTTCCATGTATATGCAGATAGCTGTGTAGATATTTCCATTTTCATGCAGAAAGCGGTGTATATATTTCCCTGTTCAAACAGTTAGCCGTGTAGATATTTCCATGTTCATAGAGATAGCAGTGTAGATATTTCCATGTTTATACAGATAGCAGAGAAGAAGTATGCATGTTTACACAGATAGCAGTGTAGATATTTCCATGTTCATCCAGATGGCTGTGTAGATATATCCATGTTCATACAGATGGCGGTGAAGATATTTCCATGTTCATCCAGATGGCTCTGTAGATATTTCCATGTTCATACAGATGGCGGTGTAGATATTTCCATTTTCATACAGATAGCGGTGTAGATATTTCCATGTTCATACAGATAGCGGTGTAGATATTTCCATGTTGATACAGATAGCGGTGTATGTATCTCCATGTTCATACAGATAGCGGTGTAGATATTTCCATGTTCATCCAGATGGCTCTGTAGATATTTCCATGTTCATACAGATGGCGGTGTAGATATTTCCATGTTCATACAGATAGCGGTGTAGATATTTCCATGTTCATCCAGATGGCTGTGTAGATATATCCATGTTCATACAGATGGCGGTGATGATATTTCCATGTTCATACAGATAGCGGTGTAGACATTTCCATGTTCAAACAGGTAGCGGAGTATATATTTCCATGTTCATACAGATAGCGGTGTAGATATTTCCATGTTCATACAGATAGCGGTGTAGATATTTCCATGTTCATACAGATAGCGGTGTATGTATTTCCATGTTCATACAGATAGCGGTGTAGATATTTCCATTTTCATGCTGATAGCGGTGTATATATTTCCCTGTTCAAACAGTTATCGGTGTAGATATTTCCGTGTTCATAAAGATAGCGGTGTAGATATTTCCATGTTTATACAGATAGCGGTGAAGATGTATGCATGTTTACACAGATAGCGGTGTACATATTTCCATGTTCATCCAGATGGCTGTGTAGATATATCCATGTTCAAACAGATGGCGGTGAAGATATTTCCATGTTCATACAGATAGCGGTGTAGATATTTCCATGTTCATACAGATAGCGGTGTAGATATTTCCATGTTCATACAGATAGCGGTGTAGATATTTCCATGTTCATACAGATAGCGGTGTAGATATTTCCATCTTCATACAGACAGCGGTGTATGTATCTCCATGTTCATACAGATAGCGGTGTAGATATTTCCATGTTCATCCAGATGGCTGTGTAGATATTTCCATCTTCATACAGATAGCGGTGTAGATATTTCCATGTTCATTCAGATAGCGGTGCAGGTATTTCCATGTTCATCCAGATAGCGGTGCAGATATTTCCAAGTTCATCCAGATGGCTGTGTAGATATATCCATATTCATACAGATGGCGGTGAAGATATTTCCATGTTCATACAGATAGCGGTGTAGATATTTCCATGTTCATACAGATAGCGGTGTAGATATTTCCATGTTCATACAGATAGCGGTGTATGTATTTCCATGTTCATACAGATAGCGGTGTATGTATTTCCATGTTCATACAGATAGCGGTGTAGACATTTCCATGTTCATCCAGATGGCTGTGTAGATATTTCCATGATCATACAGATGACGGTGTAGATATTTCCATGTTCATACAGATAGCGGTGTACTTATTTCCATGTGTAAAGAGATAGCTGTGTAGATATTTCCATGTATATGCAGATAGCTGTGTAGATATTTCCATTTTCATGCAGAAAGCGGTGTATATATTTCCCTGTTCAAACAGTTAGCCGTGTAGATATTTCCATGTTCATAGAGATAGCAGTGTAGATATTTCCATGTTTATACAGATAGCGGTGAAGAAGTATGCATGTTTACACAGATAGCAGTGTAGATATTTCCATGTTCATCCAGATGGCTGTGTAGATATATCCATGTTCATACAGATGGCGGTGAAGATATTTCCATGTTCATCCAGATGGCGGTGAAGATATTTCCATGTTCATCCAGATGGCTGTGTAGATATATCCATGTTCATCCAGATGGCTGTGTAGATATATCCATGTTCATACAGATAGCGTTGTAGATATTTCCATGTTTATGCAGATAGCGGTGTAGATATCTCCATCTTAATACAGATGGCTGTGTAGATATTTCCATGTTCATACAGATAGCGGTGTAGATATTTCCATGTTCATACAGATAGCGGTGTAGATATTTCCATGTTCATCCAGATGGCTGTGGAGATATATCCATGTTCATAGAGATGGCGGTGAAGATATTTCCATGTTCATACAGATAGCGGTGCAGATATTTCCATGTTCATACAGATAGCCGTGTAGATATTGCCATGTTCATACCGATAGCGATGCTGATACTTCCATGTTTATACAGGTAGCGGTGTACATATTTCCGTGTTTATACAGATAGTGGTGTAGATATTTCCATGTTCATACAGATGGTGGTGTAGATATTTCCATGTTTATAGAGATAGCGGTGTAGTTATTTCCATGAGTAAAGAGATAGCTGTGTAGATATTTCCATGTATATGCAGATAGCTGTGTAGATATTTCCATTTTCATACAGATAGCGGTGAAGATATTTCCATGTTCATACAGATAGCGGTGTATGTATTTCCATGTTCATACAGATAGCGGTGTAGATATTTCCATTTTCATGCAGATAGCGCTGTATATATTTCCCTGTTCAAACAGTTATCGGTGTAGATATTTCCGTGTTCATAAAGATAGTGGTGTAGATATTTCCATGTTTATACAGATAGCGGTGAAGATGTATGCATGTTTACACAGATAGCGGTGTACATATTTCCATGTTCATCCAGATGGCTGTGTAGATATATCCATGTTCATACAGATGGCGGTGAAGATATTTCCATGTTCATACAGATAGCGGTGTAGATATTTCCATGTTCATACAGATAGCGGTGTAGATATTTCCATGTTCATACAGACAGCGGTGTATGTATCTCCATGTTCATACAGATAGCGGTGTAGATATTTCCATTTTCATGCAGATGGCTGTGTAGATATTTCCATGTTCATACAGATAGCGGTGTAGATATTTCCATGTTCATTCAGATAGCGGTGCAGGTATTTCCATGTTCATCCAGATAGCGGTGCAGATATTTCCATGTTCATCCAGATGGCTGTGTAGATATATCCATATTCATACAGATGGCGGTGAAGATATTTCCATGTTCATACAGATAGCGGTGTAGATATTTCCATGTTCATACAGATAGCGGTGTAGATATTTCCATGTTCATACAGATAGCGGTGTATGTATTTCCAGGTTCATACAGATAGCGGTGTAGACATTTCCATGTTCAACCAGATGGCTGTGTAGATATTTCCATGTTCATACAGATAGCGGTGTAGATATTTCCATGTTCATACAGATAGCGGTGTAGATATTTCCATGTTCATCCAGATGGCTGTGGAGATATATCCATGTTCATACAGATGGCGGTGAAGATATTTCCATGTTCATACAGATAGCGGTGCAGATATTTCCATGTTCATACAGATAGCCGTGTAGATATTGCCATGTTCATACCGATAGCGATGCTGATACTTCCATGTTTATACAGGTAGCGGTGTACATATTTCCGTGTTTATACAGATAGTGGTGTATATATTTCCATGTTCATACAGATGGCGGTGTAGATATTTCCATGTTTATAGAGGTAGCGGTGTAGTTATTTCCATGAGTAAAGAGATAGCTGTGTAGATATTTCCATGTATATGCAGATAGCTGCGTAGATATTTCCATTTTCATGCAGATAGCGGTGTAGATATTTCCATGTTCAAACAGATAGCGGTGTAGATATTTCCATGTTCGTACAGATAGCGGTGTAGTTTTTCCATGTTTATACAGATAGCAGTGAAGATGTATGCATGTTTACACAGATAGCGGGGAAGATATTTCCATGTTCATACAGATATCGGTGTAGATATTTCCATGTTCATCCAGATGGCTGTGTAGATATATCCATGTTCATACAGATGGCGGTGAAGATATTTCCATGTTCATACAGATAGCGGTGTAGATATTTCCCTGTTCATACAGATAGCGGTGTAGATATTTCCATGTTCATACATATAGCGGTGTAGCTATTTCCATGTTCATACAGATAGCGGTGTAGTTAATTCCATGTTCATCCAGATGGCTGTGTAGATATATCCATGTTCATACAGATGGCGGTGAAGATATTTCCATGTTCATACAGATAGCAGTGTAGATAATTCCATGTTCTTACAGATAGTGTTGTAGATACTTCCATGTTCATACAGATAGCGGTGTAGCTATTTCCATGTTCATACAGATAGCGTTGTAGATATTTCCATGTTCATCCAGATGGCTGTGTGGATATTTCCATGTTCATAGAGATAGCGGTGTAGATATTTGCATGTTCATACAGACAGCGGTGTATGTATCTCCATGTTCATACAGATAGCAGTGTAGATATTTCCATGTTCATCCAGATGGCTGTGTAGATATTTCCATGTTCATACAGATAGCGGTGTAGATATTTCCATGTTCATTCAGATAGCGGTGCAGGTATTTCCATGTTCATCCAGATAGCGGTGCAGATATTTCCATGTTCATCCAGATGGCTGTGTAGATATATCCATATTCATACAGATGGCGGTGAAGATATTTCCATGTTCATACAGATAGCGGTGTAGATATTTCCATGTTCATACAGATAGCGGTGTAGATATTTCCATGTTCATACAGATAGCGGTGTATGTATTTCCATGTTCATACAGATAGCGGTGTAGACATTTCCATGTTCAACCAGATGGCTGTGTAGATATTTCCATGTTCATACAGATAGCGGTGTAGATATTTCCATGTTCATACAGATAGCGGTGTAAATATTTCCTTGTTCATCCAGATGGCTGTGGAGATATATCCATGTTCATACAGATGGCGGTGAAGATATTTCCATGTTCATACAGATAGCGGTGCAGATATTTCCATGTTCATACAGATAGCCGTGTAGATATTGCCATGTTCATACCGATAGCGATGCTGATACTTCCATGTTTATACAGGTAGCGGTGTACATATTTCCGTGTTTATACAGATAGTGGTGTAGATATTTCCATGTTCATACAGATGGCGGTGTAGATATTTCCATGTTTATAGAGGTAGCGGTGTAGTTATTTCCATGAGTAAAGAGATAGCTGTGTAGATATTTCCATGTATATGCAGATAGCTGTGTAGATATTTCCATTTTCATGCAGATAGCGGTGTAGATATTTCCATGTTCAAACAGATAGCGGTGTAGATATTTCCATGTTCGTACAGATAGCGGTGTAGTTTTTCCATGTTTATACAGATAGCAGTGAAGATGTATGCATGTTTACACAGATAGCGGGGAAGATATTTCCATGTTCATACAGATAGCGGTGTAGATATTTCCATGTTCATCCAGATGGCTGTGTAGATATATCCATGTTCATACAGATGGCGGTGAAGATATTTCCATGTTCATACAGATAGCGGTGTAGATATTTCCCTGGTCATACAGATAGCGGTGTAGATATTTCCATGTTCATACATATAGCGGTGTAGCTATTTCCATGTTCATACAGATAGCGGTGTAGATAATTCCATGTTCATCCAGATGGCTGTGTAGATATATCCATGTTCATACAGATGGCGGTGAAGATATTTCCATGTTCATACAGATAGCAGTGTAGATATTTCCATGTTCTTACAGATAGTGGTGTAGATACTTCCATGTTCATACAGATAGCGGTGTAGCTATTTCCATGTTCATACAGATAGCGTTGTAGATATTTCCATGTTCATCCAGATGGCTGTGTGGATATTTCCATGTTCATACAGATAGCGGTGCTGATATTTCCATGTTTATACAGGTAGCGGTGTAGGTATTTCAGTGTTTATACAGATAGCGGTGTAGATATTTCCATGTTTATACAGGTAGCGGTGTAGATATTTCTATGTTTATACAGATAGCGGTGTAGATATCTTCATCTTAATACGGATGGCGGTGTAGATATTTATATGTTCATACAGATGGCTGTGTAGATATATCCATGTTCATACAGATGGCGGTGATGATATTTCCATGTTCATACAGATAGCGGTGTAGATATTTCCATGTTAAAACAGATAGCGGTGTGGATATTTCCATGTTCATACAGATAGCGGTGTAGATATTTCCATGTTCATACAGATAGCGGTGTAGATATTTCCATGTTCATACAGATAGCGGTGTATGTATTTCCATGTTCATACAGATAGCGGTGTAGATATTTCCATTTTCATGTAGATAGCGGTGTATATATTTCCCTGTTCAAACAGTTATCGGTGTAGATATTTCCATGTTCATAAAGATAGCGGTGTAGATATTTCCATGTTTATACAGATAGCGGTGAAGATGTATGCATGTTTACACAGATAGCGGTGTACATATTTCCATGTTCATCCAGATGGCTGTGTAGATATATCCATGTTCATACAGATGTCGGTGAAGATATTTCCATGTTCATACAGATAGCGGTGTAGATATTTCCATGTTCATACAGATAGCGGTGTTGATATTTCCATGTTCATACAGACAGCGGTGTATGTATCTCCATGTTCATACAGATAGCGGTGTAGATATTTCCATGTTCATCCAGATGGCTGTGTAGATATTTCCATGTTCATACAGATAGCGGTGTAGATATTTCCATGTTCATACAGTTAGCGATGCAGATATTTCCATGTTCATCCAGATAGCGGTGCAGATATTTCCATGTTCATCCAGATGGCTGTGTAGATATATCCATATTCATACAGATGGCGTTGAAGATATTTCCATGTTCATACAGATAGCGGTGTAGATATTTCCATGTTCATACAGATAGCGGTGCTGATATTTCCATGTTTATACAGGTAGCGGTGTAGATATGTCCATGTTTATACAGATAGCGGTGTAGATATCTTCATCTTAATACAGATAGCGGTGTATATATTTATATGTTCATACAGATGGCGGTCCAGATATTTCCATGTTCGTACAGATGGCGGTGTAAATATTTCCATGTTTATAGAGATAGTGGTGTGGTTATTTCCATGTGTAAAGAAATAGCTTTGTAGATATTTCCATGAATATGCAGATAGCTGTGTAGATATTTCCATTTTCATGCAGATAGCGGTGTAGATATTTCCATGTTCAAACAGATAGCGGTGTAGATATTTCCATGTTCATACAGATAGCCGTGTACATCTTTCCATGTTTATACAGATAGCGGTGAAGATGTATGCATGTTTACACAGATAGCGGTTTAGATATTTCCATGTTCATACAGATAGCGGTGTAGATATTTCCATGTTCATCCAGATGGCTGTGTAGATATATCCATGTTCATCCAGATGGCTGTGTAGATATATCCATGTTCATACAGATGGCGGTGAAGATATTTCCATGTTCATACAGATAGCGGTGTAGATATTTCCATGTTCATACAGATAGCGGTGTAGATATTTCCATGTTCATACAGACAGCGGTGCTGATATTTCCTTGTTCATCCAGATGGCTGTGTAGATATATCCATGTTCATAGAGATGGCGGTGAAGATATTTCCATGTTCCTACAGATATCGGTGTAGATATTTCCATGTTCATACAGATAGCGGTGTAGATATTTCCATGTTCATACAGATAGCGGTGCTGATATTTCCATGTTTATACAGGTAGCGGTGTAGGTATTTCCATGTTTATACAGATAGCGGTGTAGATATTTCCATGTTTATACAGGTAGCGGTGTAGATATTTCCATGTTTATACAGATAGCGGTGTAGATATCTTCATCTTAATACAGATGGCGGTGTAGATATTTATATGTTCATACAGATGGCGGTGCAGATATTTCCATGTTCATACAGATGGCGGTGTAGATATTTCCATGTTTATAGAGATAGCGGTGTAGTTATTTCCATGTGTAGAGATAGCTTTGTAGATATTTCCATGTATGTGCAGATAGCTGTGTAGATATTTCCATTTTCATGCAGGTAGCGGTGTAGATATCTCCATTTTCAAACAGATAGCGGTGTAGATATTTCCATGTTCATACAGATAGCGGTGTAGATATTTCCATGTTTATACAGATAGCGGTGAAGATGTATGCATGTTTGCACAGATAGCGGTGGAGATATTACCATGTTCATACAGAAAACGGTGTAGATATTTCCATGTTTATACAGATAGCGGTGAAGATGTATGCATGTTTACACAGATACCGGTGTAGATAATTCCATGTTCATCCAGATGACTGTGTAGATATATCCATGTTCATACAGATAGCGGTGTAGATATTTCCATGTTCATACATATAGCGGTGCAGATATTTCCATGTTCATCCAGATGGCTGTGTAGATATATCCATGTTCATACAGATGGAGGTGAAGATATTTCCATGTTCATACCGATAGCGTTGCAGATATTTCCATGTTTATGCAGATAGCGTTGTAGATATCTCCATCTTAATACAGATGGCGGTGTAGATATTTATATGTTCATACAGATGGCGGTGCAGATATTTCCATGATCATACAGATGACGGTGTAGATATTTCCATGTTCATACAGATAGCGGTGTACTTATTTCCATGTGTAAAGAGATAGCTGTGTAGATATTTCCATGTATATGCAGATAGCTGTGTAGATATTTCCATTTTCATGCAGAAAGCGGTGTATATATTTCCCTGTTCAAACAGTTATCGGTGTAGATATTTCCGTGTTCATAAAGATAGCGGTGTAGATATTTCCATGTTCATCCAGATGGCTGTGTAGATATATCCATGTTCATACAGATGGCGGTGAAGATATTTCCATGTTCATCCAGATGGCTCTGTAGATATTTCCATGTTCATACAGATGGCGGTGTAGATATTTCCATGTTCATACAGATAGCGGTGTAGATATTTCCATGTTCATACAGATAGCGGTGTAGATATTTCCATGTTGATACAGATAGCGGTGTATGTATCTCCATGTTCATACAGATAGCGGTGTAGATATTCCCATGTTCATCCGGATGGCTCTGTAGATATTTCCATGTTCATGCAGATGGCGGTGTAGATATTTCCATGTTCATACAGATAGTGGTGTAGATATTTCCATGTTCATCCAGATGGCTGTGTAGATATATCCATGTTCATACAGATGGCGGTGATGATATATCCATGTTCATACAGATAGCGGTGTAGACATTTCCATGTTCAAACAGATAGCGGAGTATATATTTCCATGTTCATACAGATTGCGGTGTAGATATTTCCATGATCATACAGATAGCGGTGTAGATATTTCCATGTTCATACAGATAGCGGTGTATGTATTTCCATGTTCATACAGATAGCGGTGTAGATATTTCCATTTTCATGCAGATAGCGGTGTATATATTTCCCTGTTCAAACAGTTATCGGTGTAGATATTTCTGTGTTCATAAAGATAGCAGTGTAGATATTTCCATGTTTATACAGATAGCGGTGAAGATGTATGCATGTTTACACAGATAGCGGTGTACATATTTCCATGTTCATCCAGATGGCTGTGTAGATATATCCATATTCATACAGATGGCGGTGAAGATATTTCCATGTTCATACAGATAGCGGTGTAGATATTTCCATGTTCATACAGATAGCGGTGTAGATATTTCCATGTTCATACAGATAGCGGTGTATGTATTTCCATGTTCATACAGATAGCGGTGTAGACATTTCCATGTTCATCCAGATGGCTGTGTAGATATTTCCATGTTCATACAGATAGCGGTGTAGATATTTCCATGTTCATACAGATAGCGGTGTAGATATTTCCATGTTCATCCAGATGGCTGTGGAGATATATCCATGTTCATACAGATAGCGGTGTAGGTATTTCCATGTTCATACAGATAGCGGTGTAGATATTTCCATGTTCATCCAGATGGCTGTGGAGATATATCCATGTTCATACAGATGGCAGTGAAGATATTTCCATGTTCATACAGATAGCGGTGTAGATATTTCCATGTTCATACAGATAGCCGTGTAGATATTGCCATGTTCATACCGATAGCGATGCTGATACTTCCATGTTTGTACAGGTAGCGGTGTACTTATTTCCGTGTTTATACAGATAGTGGTGTAGATATTTCCATGTTCATACAGATGGCGGTGTAGATATTTCCATGTTTATAGAGATAGCGGTGCAGTTATTTCCATGAGTAAAGAGATAGCTGTGTAGATATTTCCATGTATATGCAGATAGCTGTGTAGATATTTCCATTTTCATACAGATAGCGGTGTAGATATTTCCATGTTCATACAGATAGCGGTGTATGTATTTCCATGTTCATACAGATGGCGGTGTAGATATTTCCATGTTTATAGAGATAGTGGTGTGGTTATTTCCATGTGTAAAGAAATAGCTTTGTAGATATTTCCATGAATATGCAGATAGCTGTGTAGATATTTCCATTTTCATGCTGATAGTGGTGTAGATATTTCCATGTTCAAACAGATAGCGGTGTAGATATTTCCATGTTCATACAGATAGCCGTGTAGATATTTCCATGTTTATACAGATAGCGGTGAAGATGTATGCATGTTTACACAGATAGCGGTTTAGATATTTCCATGTTCATCCAGATGGATGTGTAGATATATCCATGTTCATCCAGATGGCTGTGTAGATATATCCATGTTCATACAGATGGCGGTGAAGATATTTCCATGTTCATCCAGATGGCAGTGTAGATATATCCATGTTCATCCAGATGGCTGTGTAGATATATCCATGTTCATACAGATAGCGTTGTAGATATTTCCATGTTTATGCAGATAGCGGTGTAGTTATCTCCATCTTAATACAGATGGCGGTGTAGATATTTATATGTTCATACAGATGGCGGTGCAGATATTTCCATGATCATACAGATGACGGTGTAGATATTTCCATGTTCATGCAGATAGCGGTGTACTTATTTCCATGTGTAAAGAGATAGCTGTGTAGATATTTCCATGTATATGCAGATAGCTGTGTAGATATTTCCATTTTCATGCAGAAAGCGGTGTATATATTTCCCTGTTCAAACAGTTAGCCGTGTAGATATTTCCATGTTCATAGAGATAGCAGTGTAGATATTTCCATGTTTATACAGATAGCAGAGAAGAAGTATGCATGTTTACACAGATAGCAGTGTAGATATTTCCATGTTCATCCAGATGGCTGTGTAGATATATCCATGTTCATACAGATGGCGGTGAAGATATTTCCATGTTCATCCAGATGGCTCTGTAGATATTTCCATGTTCATACAGATGGCGGTGTAGATATTTCCATTTTCATACAGATAGCGGTGTAGATATTTCCATGTTCATACAGATAGCGGTGTAAATATTTCCATGTTGATACAGATAGCGGTGTATGTATCTCCATGTTCATACAGATAGTGGTGTAGATATTTCCATGTTCATCCAGATGGCTCTGTAGATATTTCCATGTTCATACAGATGGCGGTGTAGATATTTCCATGTTCATACAGATAGCGGTGTAGATATTTCCATGTTCATCCAGATGGCTGTGTAGATATATCCATGTTCATACAGATGGCGGTGATGATATTTCCATGTTCATACAGATAGCGGTGTAGACATTTCCATGTTCAAACAGGTAGCGGAGTATATATTTCCATGTTCATACAGATAGCGGTGTAGATATTTCCATGTTCATACAGATAGCGGTGTAGATATTTCCATGTTCATACAGATAGCGGTGTATGTATTTCCATGTTCATACAGATAGCGGTGTAGATATTTCCATTTTCATGCTGATAGCGGTGTATATATTTCCCTGTTCAAACAGTTATCGGTGTAGATATTTCCGTGTTCATAAAGATAGCGGTGTAGATATTTCCATGTTTATACAGATAGCGGTGAAGATGTATGCATGTTTACACAGATAGCGGTGTACATATTTCCATGTTCATCCAGATGGCTGTGTAGATATATCCATGTTCATACAGATGGCGGTGAAGATATTTCCATGTTCATACAGATAGCGGTGTAGATATTTCCATGTTCATACAGATAGCGGTGTAGATATTTCCATGTTCATACAGATAGCGGTGTAGATATTTCCATCTTCATACAGACAGCGGTGTATGTATCTCCATGTTCATACAGATAGCGGTGTAGATATTTCCATGTTCATCCAGATGGCTGTGTAGATATTTCCATCTTCATACAGATAGCGGTGTAGATATTTCCATGTTCATTCAGATAGCGGTGCAGGTATTTCCATGTTCATCCAGATAGCGGTGCAGATATTTCCAAGTTCATCCAGATGGCTGTGTAGATATATCTATATTCATACAGATGGAAGTGAAGATATTTCCATGTTCATACAGATAGCGGTGTAGATATTTCCATGTTCATACAGATAGCGGTGTAGATATTTCCATGTTCATACAGATAGCGGTGTATGTATTTCCATGTTCATACAGATAGCGGTGTATGTATTTCCATGTTCATACAGATAGCGGTGTAGACATTTCCATGTTCATCCAGATGGCTGTGTAGATATTTCCATGATCATACAGATGACGGTGTAGATATTTCCATGTTCATACAGATAGCGGTGTACTTATTTCCATGTGTAAAGAGATAGCTGTGTAGATATTTCCATGTATATGCAGATAGCTGTGTAGATATTTCCATTTTCATGCAGAAAGCGGTGTATATATTTCCCTGTTCAAACAGTTAGCCGTGTAGATATTTCCATGTTCATAGAGATAGCAGTGTAGATATTTCCATGTTTATACAGATAGCGGTGAACAAGTATGCATGTTTACACAGATAGCAGTGTAGATATTTCCATGTTCATCCAGATGGCTGTGTAGATATATCCATGTTCATACAGATGGCGGTGAAGATATTTCCATGTTCATCCAGATGGCTCTGTAGATATTTCCATGTTCATACAGATGGCGGTGTAGATATTTCCATGTTCATACAGATAGCGGTGTAGATATTTCCATGTTCATACACATAGCGGTGTAGATATTTCCATGTTGATACAGATAGCGGTGTATGTATCTCCATGTTCATACAGATAGCGGTGTAGATATTTCCATGTTCATCCAGATGGCTCTGTAGATATTTCCATGTTCATACAGATGGCGGTGTAGATATTTCCATGTTCATACAGATAGCGGTGTAGATATTTCCATGTTCATCCAGATGGCTGTGTAGATATATCCATGTTCATACAGATGGCGGTGATGATATTTCCATGTTCATACAGATAGCGGTGTAGACATTTCCATGTTCAAACAGATAGCCGAGTATATATTTCCATGTTCATACAGATAGCGGTGTAGATATTTCCATGTTCATACAGATAGCGGTGTAGATATTTCCATGTTCATACAGATAGCGGTGTATGTATTTCCATGTTCATACAGATAGCGGTGTAGATATTTCCAATTTCATGCAGATAGCGGTGTATATATTTCCCTGTTCAAACAGTTATCGGTGTAGATATTTCCGTGTTCATAAAGATAGCGGTGTAGATATTTCCATGTTTATACAGATAGCGGTGAAGATGTATGCATGTTTACACAGATAGCGGTGTACATATTTCCATGTTCATCCAGATGGCTGTGTAGATATATCCATGTTCATACAGATGGCGGTGAAGATATTTCCATGTTCATACAGATAGCGGTGTAGATATTTCCATGTTCATACAGATAGCGGTGTAGATATTTCCATGTTCATACAGATAGCGGTGTAGATATTTCCATGTTCATACAGATAGTGGTGTATGTATTTCCATGTTCATACATATAGCGGTGTATGTATTTCCATGTTCATACAGATAGCGGTGTAGACATTTCCATGTTCATCCAGATGGCTGTGTAGATATTTCCATGATCATACAGATGACGGTGTAGATATTTCCATGTTCATACAGATAGCGGTGTACTTATTTCCATGTGTAAAGAGATAGCTGTGTAGATATTTCCATGTATATGCAGATAGCTGTGTAGATATTTCCATTTTCATGCAGAAAGCGGTGTATATATTTCCCTGTTCAAACAGTTAGCCGTGTAGATATTTCCATGTTCATAGAGATAGCAGTGTAGATATTTCCATGTTTATACAGATAGCGGTGAAGAAGTATGCATGTTTACACAGATAGCAGTGTAGATATTTCCATGTTCATCAAGATGGCTGTGTAGATATATCCATGTTCATACAGATGGCGGTGAAGATATTTCCATGTTCATCCAGATGGCTCTGTAGATATTTCCATGTTCATACAGATGGCGGTGTAGATATTTCCATGTTCATACAGATAGCGGTGTAGATATTTCCAAGTTCATACAGATAGCGGTGTAGATATTTCCATGTTGATACAGATAGCGGTGTATGTATCTCCATGTTCATACAGATAGCGGTGTAGATATTTCCATGTTCATCCAGATGGCTCTGTAGATATTTCCATGTTCATACAGATGGCGGTGTAGATATTTCCATGTTCATACAGATAGCGGTGTAGATATTTCCATGTTCATCCAGATGGCTGTGTAGATATATCCATGTTCATACAGATGGCGGTGATGATATTTCCATGTTCATACAGATAGCGGTGTAGACATTTCCATGTTCAAACAGATAGCGGAGTATATATTTCCATGTTCATACAGATAGCGGTGTAGATATTTCCATGTTCATACAGATAGCGGTGTAGATATTTCCATGTTCATACAGATAGCGTTGTATGTATTTCCATGTTCATACAGATAGCGGTGTAGATATTTCCATTTTCATGCAGATAGCGGTGTATATATTTCCCTGTTCAAACAGTTATCGGTGTAGATATTTCCGTGTTCATAAAGATAGCTGTGTAGATATTTCCATGTTTATACAGATAGCGGTGAAGATGTATGCATGTTTACACAGATAGCGGTGTACATATTTCCATGTTCATCCAGATGGCTGTGTAGATATATCCATGTTCATACAGATGGCGGTGAAGATATTTCCATGTTCATACAGATAGCGGTGTAGATATTTCCATGTTCATACAGATAGTGGTGTAGATATTTCCATGTTCATACAGACAGCGGTGTATGTATCTCCATGTTCATACAGATAGCGGTGTAGATATTTCCATGTTCATCCAGATGGCTGTGTAGATATTTCCATGTTCATACAGATAGCGGTGTAGATATTTCCATGTTCATTCAGATAGCGGTGTAGGTATTTCCATGTTCATACAGATAGCGGTGTAGATATTTCCATGTTCATCCAGATGGCTGTGGAGATATATCCATGTTCATACAGATGGCGGTGAAGATATTTCCATGTTCATACAGATAGCGGTGCAGATATTTCCATGTTCATACAGATAGCCGTGTAGATATTGCCATGTTCATACCGATAGCGATGCTGATACTTCCATGTTTATACAGGTAGCGGTGTACATATTTCCGTGTTTATACAGATAGTGGTGTAGATATTTCCATGTTCATACAGATGGCGGTGTAGATATTTCCATGTTTATAGAGATAGCGGTGTAGTTATTTCCATGAGTAAAGAGATAGCTGTGTAGATATTTCCATGTATATGCAGATAGCTGTATAGATATTTCCATTTTCATGCAGATAGCGGTGTAGATATTTCCAAGTTCAAACCGATAGCGGTGTAGATATTTCCATGTTCGTACAGATAGCGGTGTAGTTTTTCCATGTTTATACAGATAGCAGTGAAGATGTATGCATGTTTACACAGATAGCGGGGAAGATATTTCCATGTTCATACAGATAGCGGTTTAGATATTTCCATGTTCATCCAGATGGCTGTGTAGATATATCCATGTTCATACAGATGGCGGTGAAGATATTTCCATGTTCATACAGATAGCGGTGTAGATATTTCCATGTTCATACAGATAGCGGTGTAGCTATTTCCATGTTCATACATATAGCGGTGTAGCTATTTCCATGTTCATACAGATAGCGGTGTAGATAATTCCATGTTCATCCAGATGGCTGTGTAGATATATCCATGTTCATACAGATGGCGGTGAAGATATTTCCATGTTCATACAGATAGCAGTGTAGATATTTCCATGTTCATACAGATAGTGGTGTAGATACTTCCATGTTCATACAGATAGCGGTGTAGCTATTTCTATGTTCATACAGATAGCGTTGTAGATAGTTCCATGTTCATCCAGATGGCTGTGTGGATATTTCCATGTTCATACAGAGAGCGGTGCTGATATTTCCATGTTTATACAGGTAGCGGTGTAGGTATTTCAGTGTTTATACAGATAGCGGTGTAGATATTTCCATGTTTATTCAGGTAGCGGTGTAGATATTTCTATGTTTATACAGATAGCGGTGTAGATATCTTCATCTTAATACAGATGGCGGTGTAGATATTTATATGTTCATACAGATGGCGGTGCAGATATTTCCATGTTCATACAGATGGCGGTGTAGATATTTCCATGTTTATAGAGATAGCGGTGTAGTTATTTCCATGTGTATAGAGATAGCTTTGTAGATATTTCCATGTATGTGTAGACAGCTGTGTAGATATTTCCATTTTCATGCAGATAGCGGTGTAGATATCTCCATTTTCAAACAGATAGCGGTGTAGATATTTCCATGTTCATACAGATAGCGGTGTAGTTATTTCCATGTTTGTACAGATAGCGGTGAAGATGTATGCATGTTTGCACAGATAGCGGTGTAGATATTTCCATGTTCATACAGAAAACAGTGTAGATATTTCCATGTTTATACAGATAGCGGTGAAGATGTATGCATGTTTACACAGATACCGGTGTAGATAATTCCATGTTCATCCAGATGAATGTGTAGATATATCCATGTTCATACAGATAGCGGTGTAGATATTTCCATGTTCATACATATAGCGGTGTAGATATTTCCATGTTCATACAGACAGCGGTGCTGATATTTCCATGTTCATCCAGATGGCTGTGTAGATATATCCATGTTCATACAGATGGCAGTGAAGATATATCCATGTTCATACACATAGCAGTGTATGTATTTCCATGTTCATACAGATAGCAGTGTAGACATTTTCATGTTCATCCAGATGGCTGTGTAGATATTTCCATTTTCATGCAGATGGCGGTGTAGATATTTCCATGTTCAAACAGATAGTGGTGTAGATATTTCCATGTTCATCCAGATGGCTGTGTAGATATATCCATGTTCATACAGATGGCGGTGAAGATATTTCCATGTTCATACAGATGGCGGTGTAGATATTTCCATGTTCATACCGATAGCGGTGCTGATATTTCCATGTTCATACAGGTAACTGTGTAGATATTTCCATGTTTATAAAGATAGCGGTGTAGATATTTCCATGTTTATACACATAGCGGTGTAGATATTTCCATGTTTATACTGATTGCGGTGTAGATATCTCCATCTTAATACAGATGGTGGTGTAGATATTTATATGTTCATACAGATGGCGGTGCAGATATTTCCATGTTCGTACAGATGGCGGTGTAGATATTTCCATGTTCATACAGATAGCGGTGTAGATATTTCCATGTTCATACAGACAGCGGTGCTGATATTTCCATGTTCATCCAGATGGCTGTGTAGATATATCCATGTTCATACAGATGGCGGTGAAGATATTTCCATGTTCATACAGATAGCGGTGTAGATATTTCCATGTTCATACAGATAGCGGTTTAGATATTTCCATGTTCATACAGATAGTGGTGCTGATATTTCCATGTTTATACAGGTAGCGGTGTAGATATTTCCATGTTTATACAGATAGCGGTGTAGATATTTCCATGTTTATACAGATAGCGCTATAGATATTTCCAAGTTTATACAGATAGCGGTGTAGATATCTTCATCTTAATACAGATGACGGTGTATACAAATATATGTTCATACAGATGGCGGTCCAGATATTTCCATGTTCGTACAGATGGCGGTGTAAATATTTCCATGTTTATAGAGATAGTGGTGTGGTTATTTCCATGTGTAAAGAAATAGCTTTGTAGATATTTCCATGAATATGCAGATAGCTGTGTAGATATTTCCATTTTCATGCTGATAGCGGTGTAGATATTTCCATGTTCAAACAGATAGCGGTGTAGATATTTCCATGTTCATGCAGATAGCCGTGTAGATATTTCCATGTTTATACAGATAGCGGTGAAGATGTATGCATGTTTACACAGATAGCGGTTTAGATATTTCCATGTTCATCCAGATGGCTGTGTAGATATATCCATGTTCATCCAGATGGCTGTGTAGATATTTCCATGTTCATACAGATGGCGGTGAAGTTATTTCCATGTTCATCCAGATGGCTGTGTAGATATATCCATGTTCATCCAGATGGCTGTGTAGATATATCCATGTTCATACAGATAGCGTTGTAGATATTTCCATGTTTATGCAGATAGCGGTGTAGATATCTCCATCTTAATACAGATGGCGGTGTAGATATTTATATGTTCATACAGATGGCGGTGCAGATATTTCCATGATCATACAGATGACGGTGTAGATATTTCCATGTTCATACAGACAGCGGTGTATTTATTTCCATGTGTAAAGAGATAGCTGTGTAGATATTTCCATGTATATGCAGATAGCTGTGTAGATATTTCCATTTTCATGCAGAAAGCGGTGTATATATTTCCCTGTTCAAACATTTAGCCGTGTAGATATTTCCATGTTCATAGAGATAGCAGTGTAGATATTTCCATGTTTATAAAGATAGCGGTGAAGAAGTATGCATGTTTACACAGATAGCAGTGTAGATATTTCCATGTTCATACAGATAGCGGTGTAGCTATTTCCATGTTCATACATATAGCGGTGTAGCTATTTCCATGTTCATACAGATAGCGGTGTAGATAATTCCATGTTCATCCAGATGGCTGTGTAGATATATCCATGTTCATACAGATGGCGGTGAAGATATTTCCATGTTCATACAGATAGCAGTGTAGATATTTCCATGTTCATACAGATAGTGGTGTAGATACTTCCATGTTCATACAGATAGCGGTGTAGCTATTTCTATGTTCATACAGATAGCGTTGTAGATAGTTCCATGTTCATCCAGATGGCTGTGTGGATATTTCCATGTTCATACAGAGAGCGGTGCTGATATTTCCATGTTTATACAGGTAGCGGTGTAGGTATTTCAGTGTTTATACAGATAGCGGTGTAGATATTTCCATGTTTATTCAGGTAGCGGTGTAGATATTTCTATGTTTATACAGATAGCGGTGTAGATATCTTCATCTTAATACAGATGGCGGTGTAGATATTTATATGTTCATACAGATGGCGGTGCAGATATTTCCATGTTCATACAGATGGCGGTGTAGATATTTCCATGTTTATAGAGATAGCGGTGTAGTTATTTCCATGTGTATAGAGATAGCTTTGTAGATATTTCCATGTATGTGTAGATAGCTGTGTAGATATTTCCATTTTCATGCAGATAGCGGTGTAGATATCTCCATTTTCAAACAGATAGCGGTGTAGATATTTCCATGTTCATACAGATAGCGGTGTAGTTATTTCCATGTTTATACAGATAGCGGTGAAGATGTATGCATGTTTGCACAGATAGCGGTGTAGATATTTCCATGTTCATACAGAAAACGGTGTAGATATTTCCATGTTTATACAGATAGCGGTGAAGATGTATGCATGTTTACACAGATAGCGGTGTAGATAATTCCATGTTCATCCAGATGAATGTGTAGATATATCCATGTTCATACAGATAGCGGTGTAGATATTTCCATGTTCATACATATAGCGGTGTAGATATTTCCATGTTCATACAGACAGCGGTGCTGATATTTCCATGTTCATCCAGATGGCTGTGTAGATATATCCATGTTCATACAGATGGCAGTGAAGATATATCCATGTTCATACACATAGCAGTGTATGTATTTCCATGTTCATACAGATAGCAGTGTAGACATTTTCATGTTCATCCAGATGGCTGTGTAGATATTTCCATTTTCATGCAGATGGCGGTGTAGATATTTCCATGTTCAAACAGATAGTGGTGTAGATATTTCCATGTTCATCCAGATGGCTGTGTAGATATATCCATGTTCATACAGATGGCGGTGAAGATATTTCCATGTTCATACAGATGGCGGTGTAGATATTTCCATGTTCATACCGATAGCGGTGCTGATATTTCCATGTTCATACAGGTAACTGTGTAGATATTTCCATGTTTATAAAGATAGCGGTGTAGATATTTCCATGTTTATACACATAGCGGTGTAGATATTTCCATGTTTATACTGATTGCGGTGTAGATATCTCCATCTTAATACAGATGGTGGTGTAGATATTTATATGTTCATACAGATGGCGGTGCAGATATTTCCATGTTCGTACAGATGGCGGTGTAGATATTTCCATGTTCATACAGATAGCGGTGTAGATATTTCCATGTTCATACAGACAGCGGTGCTGATATTTCCATGTTCATCCAGATGGCTGTGTAGATATATCCATGTTCATACAGATGGCGGTGAAGATATTTCCATGTTCATACAGATAGCGGTGTAGATATTTCCATGTTCATACAGATAGCGGTTTAGATATTTCCATGTTCATACAGATAGTGGTGCTGATATTTCCATGTTTATACAGGTAGCGGTGTAGATATTTCCATGTTTATACAGATAGCGGTGTAGATATTTCCATGTTTATACAGATAGCGCTATAGATATTTCCAAGTTTATACAGATAGCGGTGTAGATATCTTCATCTTAATACAGATGACGGTGTATATAATTATATGTTCATACAGATGGCGGTCCAGATATTTCCATGTTCGTACAGATGGCGGTGTAAATATTTCCATGTTTATAGAGATAGTGGTGTGGTTATTTCCATGTGTAAAGAAATAGCTTTGTAGATATTTCCATGAATATGCAGATAGCTGTGTAGATATTTCCATTTTCATGCTGATAGCGGTGTAGATATTTCCATGTTCAAACAGATAGCGGTGTAGATATTTCCATGTTCATGCAGATAGCCGTGTAGATATTTCCATGTTTATACAGATAGCGGTGAAGATGTATGCATGTTTACACAGATAGCGGTTTAGATATTTCCATGTTCATCCAGATGGCTGTGTAGATATATCCATGTTCATCCAGATGGCTGTGTAGATATTTCCATGTTCATACAGATGGCGGTGAAGTTATTTCCATGTTCATCCAGATGGCTGTGTAGATATATCCATGTTCATCCAGATGGCTGTGTAGATATATCCATGTTCATACAGATAGCGTTGTAGATATTTCCATGTTTATGCAGATAGCGGTGTAGATATCTCCATCTTAATACAGATGGCGGTGTAGATATTTATATGTTCATACAGATGGCGGTGCAGATATTTCCATGATCATACAGATGACGGTGTAGATATTTCCATGTTCATACAGACAGCGGTGTATTTATTTCCATGTGTAAAGAGATAGCTGTGTAGATATTTCCATGTATATGCAGATAGCTGTGTAGATATTTCCATTTTCATGCAGAAAGCGGTGTATATATTTCCCTGTTCAAACATTTAGCCGTGTAGATATTTCCATGTTCATAGAGATAGCAGTGTAGATATTTCCACGTTTATAAAGATAGCGGTGAAGAAGTATGCATGTTTACACAGATAGCAGTGTAGATATTTCCATGTTCATCCAGATGGCTGTGTAGATATATCCATGTTCATACAGATGGCGGTGAAGATATTTCCATGTTCATCCAGATGGCTCTGTAGATATTTCCATGTTCATAGAGATGGCGGTGTAGATATTTCCATGTTCATACAGATAGCGGTGTAGATATTTCCATGTTCATACAGATAGCGGTGTAGATATTTCCATGTTGATACAGATAGCGGTGTATGTATCTCCATGTTCATACAGATAGCGGTGTAGATATTTCCATGTTCATCCAGATGGCTCTGTAGATATTTCCATGTTCATACAGATGGCGGTGTAGATATTTCCATGTTCATACAGATAGCGGGGTAGATATTTCCATGTTCATCCAGATGGCTGTGTAGATATATCCATGTTCATACAGATGGCGGTGATGATATTTCCATGTTCATACAGATAGCGGTGTAGACATTTCCATGTTCAAACAGATAGCGGAGTATATATTTCCATGTTCATACAGATAGCGGTGTAGATATTTCCATGTTCATACAGATAGCGGTGTAGATATTTCCATGTTCATACAGATAGCGGTGTATGTATTTCCATGTTCATACAGATAGCGGTGTAGACATTTCCATGTTCATCCAGATGGCTGTGTAGATATTTCCATGTTCATACAGATAGCGGTGTAGATATTTCCATGTTCATACAGATAGCGGTGTAGATATTTCCATGTTCATCCAGATGGCTGTGGAGATATATCCATGTTCATAGAGATGGCGGTGAAGATATTTCCATGTTCATACAGATAGCGGTGCAGATATTTCCATGTTCATACAGATAGCCGTGTAGATATTGCCATGTTCATACCGATAGCGATGCTGATACTTCCATGTTTATACAGGTAGCGGTGTACATATTTCCGTGTTTATACAGATAGTGGTGTAGATATTTCCATGTTCATACAGATGGTGGTGTAGATATTTCCATGTTTATAGAGATAGCGGTGTAGTTATTTCCATGAGTAAAGAGATAGCTGTGTAGATATTTCCATGTATATGCAGATAGCTGTGTAGATATTTCCATTTTCATACAGATAGCGGTGAAGATATTTCCATGTTCATACAGATAGAGGTGTATGTATTTCCATGTTCATACAGATAGCGGTGTAGATATTTCCATTTTCATGCAGATAGCGGTGTATATATTTCCCTGTTCAAACAGTTATCGGTGTAGATATTTCCGTGTTCATAAAGATAGCGGTGTAGATATTTCCATGTTTATACAGATAGCGGTGAAGATGTATGCATGTTTACACAGATAGCGGTGTACATATTTCCATGTTCATCCAGATGGCTGTGTAGATATATCCATGTTCATACAGATGGCGGTGAAGATATTTCCATGTTCATACAGATAGCGGTGTAGATATTTCCATGTTCATACAGATAGCGGTGTAGATATTTCCATGTTCATACAGACAGCGGTGTATGTATCTCCATGTTCATACAGATAGCGGTGTAGATATTTCCATGTTCATCCAGATGGCTGTGTAGATATTTCCATGTTCATACAGATAGCGGTGTAGATATTTCCATGTTCATTCAGATAGCGGTGCAGGTATTTCCATGTTCATCCAGATAGCGGTGCAGATATTTCCATGTTCATCCAGATGGCTGTGTAGATATATCCATATTCATACAGATGGCGGTGAAGATATTTCCATGTTCATACAGATAGCGGTGTAGATATTTCCATGTTCATACAGATAGCGGTGTAGATATTTCCATGTTCATACAGATAGCGGTGTATGTATTTCCATGTTCATACAGATAGCGGTGTAGACATTTCCATGTTCAACCAGATGGCTGTGTAGATATTTCCATGTTCATACAGATAGCGGTGTAGATATTTCCTTGTTCATACAGATAGCGGTGTAGATATTTCCATGTTCATCCAGATGGCTGTGGAGATATATCCATGTTCATACAGATGGCGGTGAAGATATTTCCATGTTCATACAGATAGCGGTGCAGATATTTCCATGTTCATACAGATAGCCGTGTAGATATTGCCATGTTCATACCGATAGCGATGCTGATACTTCCATGTTTATACAGGTAGCGGTGTACATATTTCCGTGTTTATACAGATAGTGGTGTATATATTTCCATGTTCATACAGATGGCGGTGTAGATATTTCCATGTTTATAGAGGTAGCGGTGTAGTTATTTCCATGAGTAAAGAGATAGCTGTGTAGATATTTCCATGTATATGCAGATAGCTGCGTAGATATTTGCATTTTCATGCACATAGCGGTGTAGATATTTCCATGTTCAAACAGATAGCGGTGTAGATATTTCCATGTTCGTACAGATAGCGGTGTAGTTTTTCCATGTTTATACAGATAGCAGTGAAGATGTATGCATGTTTACACAGATAGCGGGGAAGATATTTCCATGTTCATACAGATAGCGGTGTAGATATTTCCATGTTCATCCAGATGGCTGTGTAGATATATCCATGTTCATACAGATGGCGGTGAAGATATTTCCATGTTCATACAGATAGCGGTGTAGATATTTCCCTGTTCATACAGATAGCGGTGTAGATATTTCCATGTTCATACATATAGCGGTGTAGCTATTTCCATGTTCATACAGATAGCGGTGTAGATAATTCCATGTTCATCCAGATGGCTGTGTAGATATATCCATGTTCATACAGATGGCGGTGAAGATATTTCCATGTTCATACAGATAGCAGTGTAGATAATTCCATGTTCTTACAGATAGTGTTGTAGATACTTCCATGTTCATACAGATAGCGGTGTAGCTATTTCCATGTTCATACAGATAGCGTTGTAGATATTTCCATGTTCATCCAGATGGCTGTGTGGATATTTCCATGTTCATACAGATAGCGGTGTAGATATTTCCATGTTCATACAGACAGCGGTGTATGTATCTCCATGTTCATACAGATAGCGGTGTAGATATTTCCATGTTCATCCAGATGGCTGTGTAGATATTTCCATGTTCATACAGATAGCGGTGTAGATATTTCCATGTTCATTCAGATAGCGGTGCAGGCATTTCCATGTTCATCCAGATAGCGGTGCAGATATTTCCATGTTCATCCAGATGGCTGTGTAGATATATCCATATTCATACAGATGGCGGTGAAGATATTTCCATGTTCATACAGATAGCGGTGTAGATATTTCCATGTTCATACAGATAGCGGTGTATGTATTTCCATGTTCATACAGATAGCGGTGTAGACATTTCCATGTTCAACCAGATGGCTGTGTAGATATTTCCATGTTCATACAGATAGCGGTGTAGATATTTCCATGTTCATACAGATAGCGGTGTAGATATTTCCTTGTTCATCCAGATGGCTGTGGAGATATATCCATGTTCATACAGATGGCGGTGAAGATATTTCCATGTTCATACAGATAGCGGTGCCGATATTTCCATGTTCATACAGATAGCCGTGTAGATATTGCCATGTTCATACCGATAGCGATGCTGATACTTCCATGTTTATACAGGTAGCGGTGTACATATTTCCGTGTTTATACAGATAGTGGTGTAGATATTTCCATGTTCATACAGATGGCGGTGTAGATATTTCCATGTTTATAGAGGTAGCGGTGTAGTTATTTCCATGAGTAAAGAGATAGCTGTGTAGATATTTCCATGTATATGCAGATAGCTGTGTAGATATTTCCATTTTCATGCAGATAGCGGTGTAGATATTTCCATGTTCAAACAGATAGCGGTGTAGATATTTCCATGTTCGTACAGATAGCGGTGTAGTTTTTCCATGTTTATACAGATAGCAGTGAAGATGTATGCATGTTTACACAGATAGCGGGGAAGATATTTCCATGTTCATACAGATAGCGGTGTAGATATTTCCATGTTCATCCAGATGGCTGTGTAGATATATCCATGTTCATACAGATGGCGGTGAAGATATTTCCATGTTCATACAGATAGCGGTGTAGATATTTCCCTGTTCATACAGATAGCGGTGTAGATATTTCCATGTTCATACATATAGCGGTGTAGCTATTTCCATGTTCATACAGATAGCGGTGTAGATAATTCTATGTTCATCCAGATGGCTGTGTAGATATATCCATGTTCATACAGATGGCGGTGAAGATATTTCCATGTTCATACAGATAGCAGTGTAGATATTTCCATGTTCTTACAGATAGTGGTGTAGATACTTCCATGTTCATACAGATAGCGGTGTAGCTATTTCCATGTTCATACAGATAGCGTTTTAGATATTTCCATGTTCATCCAGATGGCTGTGTGGATATTTCCATGTTCATACAGATAGCGGTGCTGATATTTCCATGTTTCTACAGGTAGCGGTGTAGGTATTTCAGTGTTTATACAGATAGCGGTGTAGATATTTCCATGTTTATACAGGTAGCGGTGTAGATATTTCTATGTTTATACAGATAGCGGTGTAGATATCTTCATCTTAATACAGATGGCGGTGTGGATATTTATATGTTCATACAGATGGCGGTGCAGATATTTCCATGTTCATACAGATGGCGGTGTAGATATTTCCATGTTTATAGAGATAGCGGTGTAGTTATTTCCATGTGTATAGAGATAGCTTTGTAGATATTTCCATGTATGTGTAGATAGCTGTGTAGATATTTCCATTTTCATGCAGATAGCGGTGTAGATATCTCCATTTTCAAACAGATAGCGGTATAGATATTTCCATGTTCATACAGATAGCGGTGTAGATATTTCCATGTTTATACAGATAGCGGTGAAGATGTATGCATGTTTGCACAGATAGCGGTGTAGATATTTCCATGTTCATACAGAAAACGGTGTAGATATTTCCATGTTTATACAGATAGCGGTGAAGATGTATGCATGTTTACACAGATAGCGGTGTAGATAATTCCATGTTCATCCAGATGACTGTGTAGATATATCCATGTTCATACAGATAGCGGTGTAGATATTTCCATGTTCATACATATAGCGGTGTAGATATTTCCATGTTCATACAGACAGCGGTGCTGATATTTCCATGTTCATCCAGATGGCTGTGTAGATATATCCATGTTCATACAGATGTCGGTGAAGATATTTCCATGTTCATACACATAGCGGTGTATGTATTTCCATGTTCATACAGATAGCAGTGTAGACATTTTCATGTTCATCCAGATGGCTGTGTAGATATTTCCATTTTCATGCAGATAGCGGTGTAGATATTTCCATGTTCAAAGAGATAGTGGTGTAGATATTTCCATGTTCATCCAGATGGCTGTGTAGATATATCCATGTTCATACAGATGGCGGTGAAGATATTTCCATGTTCATACAGATGGCGGTGTAGATATTTCCATGTTCATACAGATAGCGGTGTAGATATTTCCATGTTGATACAGATAGCGGTGTATGTATCTCCATGTTCATACAGATAGCGGTGTAGATATTTCCATGTTCATCCAGATGGCTCTGTAGATATTTCCATGTTCATACAGATGGCGGTGTAGATATTTCCATGTACAAACAGATAGCAGTGTAGATATTTCCATGTTCATCCAGATGGCTGTGTAGATATATCCATGTTCATACAGATGGCGGTGATGATATTTCCATGTTCATACAGATAGCGGTGTAGATATTTCCATGTTCAAACAGATAGCGGTGTAGATATTTCCATGTTCATACAGATAGCGGTGTAGATATTTCCATGTTCATACAGATAGCGGTGTAGATATTTCCATGTTCATAAAGATAGCGGTGTAGATATTTCCATGTTTATACAGATAGCGGTGAAGATGTATGCATGTTTACACAGTTAGCGGTGTACATATTTCCATGTTCATCCAGATGGCTGTGTAGATATATCCATGTTCATACAGATGGCGGTGAAGATATTTCCATGTTCATACAGATAGCGGTGTAGATATTTCCATGTTCATACAGATAGCGGTGTAGATATTTCCATGTTCATACAGACAGCGGTGCTGATATTTCCTTGTTCATCCAGATGGCTGTGTAGATATATCCATGTTCATAGAGATGACGGTGAAGATATTTCCATGTTCCTACAGATATCGGTGTAGATATTTCCATGTTCATACAGATAGCGGTGTAGATATTTCCATGTTCATACAGATAGCGGTGCTGATATTTCCATGTTTATACAGGTAGCGGTGTAGGTATTTCCATGTTTATACAGATAGCGGTGTAGATATTTCCATGTTTATACAGGTAGCGGTGTAGATATTTCCATGTTTATACAGATAGCAGTGTAGATATCTTCATCTTAATACAGATGGCGGTGTAGATATTTATATGTTCATACAGATGGCGGTGCAGATATTTCCATGTTCATACAGATGGCGGTGTAGATATTTCCATGTTTATAGAGATAGCGGTGTAGTTATTTCCATGTGTAGAGATAGCTTTTTAGATATTTCCATGTATGTGCAGATAGCTGTGTAGATATTTCCATTTTCATGCAGATAGCGGTGTAGATATCTCCATTTTCAAACAGATAGCTGTGTAGATATTTCCATGTTCATACAGATAGCAGTGTAGATATTTCCATGTTTATACAGATAGCGGTGAAGATGTATGCATGTTTGCACAGATAGCGGTGGAGATATTTCCATGTTCATACAGAAAACGGTGTAGATATTTCCATGTTTATACAGATAGCGGTGAAGATGTATGCATGTTTACACAGATACCGGTGTAGATAATTCCATGTTCATCCAGATGACTGTGTAGATATATCCATGTTCATACAGATAGCGGTGTAGATATTTCCATGTTCATACATATAGCGGTGCAGATATTTCCATGTTCATCCAGATGGCTGTGTAGATATATCCATGTTCATACAGATGGAGGTGAAGATATTTCCATGTTCATACAGATAGCGTTGTAGATATTTCCATGTTTATGCAGATAGCGGTGTAGATATCTCCATCTTAATACAGATGGCGGTGTAGATATTTATATGTTCATACAGATGGCGGTGCAGATATTTCCATGATCATACAGATGACGGTGTAGATATTTCCATGTTCATACAGATAGCGGTGTACTTATTTCCATGTGTAAAGAGATAGCTGTGTAGATATTTCCATGTATATGCAGATAGCTGTGTAGATATTTCCATTTTCATGCAGAAAGCGGTGTATATATTTCCCTGTTCAAACAGTTATCGGTGTAGATATTTCCGTGTTCATAAAGATAGCGGTGTAGATATTTCCATGTTCATCCAGATGGCTGTGTAGATATATCCATGTTCATACAGATGGCGGTGAAGATATTTCCATGTTCATCCAGATGGCTCTGTAGATATTTCCATGTTCATACAGATGGCGGTGTAGATATTTCCATGTTCATACAGATAGCGGTGTAGATATTTCCATGTTCATACAGATAGCGGTGTAGATATTTCCATGGTGATACAGATAGCGGTGTATGTATCTCCATGTTCATACAGATAGCGGTGTAGATATTTCCATGTTCATCCAGATGGCTCTGTAGATATTTCCATGTTCATACAGATGGCGGTGTAGATATTTCCATGTTCATACAGATAGTGGTGTAGATATTTCCATGTTCATCCAGATGCCTGTGTAGATATATCCATGTTCATACAGATGGCGGTGATGATATATCCATGTTCATACAGATAGCGGTGTAGACATTTCCATGTTCAAACAGATAGCGGAGTATATATTTCCATGTTCATACAGATAGCGGTGTAGATATTTCCATGTTCATACAGATAGCGGTGTAGATATTTCCATGTTCATACAGATAGCGGTGTATGTATTTCCATGTTCATACAGATAGCGGTGTAGATATTTCCATTTTCATGCAGATAGCGGTGTATATATTTCCCTGTTCAAACAGTTATCGGTGTAGATATTTCCGTGTTCATAAAGATAGCAGTGTAGATATTTCCATGTTTATACAGATAGCGGTGAAGATGTATGCATGTTTACACAGATAGCGGTGTACATATTTCCATGTTCATCCAGATGGCTGTGTAGATATATCCATGTTCATACAGATGGCGGTGAAGATATTTCCATGTTCATACAGATAGCGGTGTAGATATTTCCATGTTCATACACATAGCGGTGTAGATATTTCCATGTTCATACAGACTTCGGTGTATGTATCTCCATGTTCATACAGATAGCGGTGTAGTTATTTCCATGTTCATCCAGATGGCTGTGTAGATATTTCCATGTTCATACAGATAGCGGTGTAGATATTTCCATGTTCATTCAGATAGCGGTGCAGGTATTTCCATGTTCATCCAGATAGCGGTGCAGATATTTCCATGTTCATCCAGATGGCTGTGTAGATATATCCATATTCATACAGATGGCGGTGAAGATATTTCCATGTTCATACAGATAGCGGTGTAGATATTTCCATGTTCATACAGATAGCGGTGTAGATATTTCCATGTTCATACAGATAGCGGTGTATGTATTTCCATGTTCATACAGATAGCGGTGTAGACATTTCCATGTTCATCCAGATGGCTGTGTAGATATTTCCATGTTCATACAGATAGCGGTGTAGATATTTCCATGTTCATACAGATAGCGGTGTAGATATTTCCATGTTCATCCAGACGGCTGTGGAGATATATCCATGTTCATACAGATAGCGGTGTAGGTATTTCCATGTTCATACAGATAGCGGTGTAGATATTTCCATGTTCATCCAGATGGCTGTGGAGATATATCCATGTTCATACAGATGGCGGTGAAGATATTTCCATGTTCATACAGATAGCGGTGCAGATATTTCCATGTTCATACAGATAGCCGTGTAGATATTGCCATGTTCATACCGATAGCGATGCTGATACTTCCATGTTTGTACAGGTAGCGGTGTACATATTTCCGTGTTTATACAGATAGTGGTGTAGATATTTCCATGTTCATACAGATGGCGGTGTAGATATTTCCATGTTTATAGAGATAGCGGTGTAGTTATTTCCATGAGTAAAGAGATACCTGTGTAGATATTTCCATGTATATGCAGATAGCTGTGTAGATATTTCCATTTTCATACAGATAGCGGTGTAGATATTTCCATGTTCATACAGATAGTGGTGTATGTATTTCCATGTTCATACAGATGGCGGTGTAGATATTTCCATGTTTATAGAGATAGTGGTGTGGTTATTTCCATGTGTAAAGAAATAGCTTTGTAGATATCTCCATGAATATGCAGATAGCTGTGTAGATATTTCCATTTTCATGCTGATAGCGGTGTAGATATTTCCATGTTCAAACAGATAGCGGTGTAGATATTTCCATGTTCATACAGATAGCCGTGTAGATATTTCCATGTTTATACAGATAGCGGTGAAGATGTATGCATGTTTACACAGATAGCGGTTTAGATATTTCCATGTTCATCCAGATGGATGTGTATATATATCCATGTTCATCCAGATGGCTGTGTAGATATATCCATGTTCATACAGATGGCGGTGAAGATATTTCCATGTTCATCCAGATGGCTGTGTAGATATATCCATGTTCATCCAGATGGCTGTGTAGATATATCCATGTTCATACAGATAGCGTTGTAGATATTTCCATGTTTATGCAGATAGCGGTGTAGATATCTCCATCTTAATACAGATGGCGGTGTAGATATTTATATGTTCATACAGATGGCGGTGCAGATATTTCCATGATCATACAGATGACGGTGTAGATATTTCCATGTTCATACAGATAGCGGTGTACTTATTTCCATGTGTAAAGAGATAGCTGTGTAGATATTTCCATGTATATGCAGATAGCTGTGTAGATATTTCCATTTTCATGCAGAAAGCTGTGTATATATTTCCCTGTTCAAACAGTTAGCCGTGTAGATATTTCCATGTTCATAGAGATAGTAGTGTAGATATTTCCATGTTTATACAGATAGCAGAGAAGAAGTATGCATGTTTACACAGATAGCAGTGTAGATATTTCCATGTTCATCCAGATGGCTGTGTAGATATATCCATGTTCATACAGATGGCGGTGAAGATATTTCCATGTTCATCCAGATGGCTCTGTAGATATTTCCATGTTCATACAGATGGCGGTGTAGATATTTCCATTTTCATACAGATAGCAGTGTAGATATTTCCATGTTCATACAGATAGCGGTGTAGATATTTCCATGTTGATACAGATAGCGGTGTATGTATCTCCATGTTCATACAGATAGCGGTGTAGATATTTCCATGTTCATCCAGATGGCTCTGTAGATATTTCCATGTTCATACAGATGGCGGTGTAGATATTTCCATGTTCATACAGATAGCGGTGTAGATATTTCCATGTTCATCCAGATGGCTGTGTAGATATATCCATGTTCATAGAGATGGCGGTGATGATATTTCCATGTTCATACAGATAGCGGTGTAGACATTTCCATGTTCAAACAGGTAGCGGAGTATATATTTCCATGTTCATACAGATAGCGGTGTAGATATTTCCATGTTCATACAGATAGCGGTGTAGATATTTCCATGTTCATACAGATAGCGGTGTATGTATTTCCATGTTCATACAGACAGCGGTGTAGATATTTCCATTTTCATGCTGATAGCGGTGTATATATTTCCCTGTTCAAACAGTTATCGGTGTAGATATTTCCGTGTTCATAAAGATAGCGGTGTAGATATTTCCATGTTTATACAGATAGCGGTGAAGATGTATGCATGTTTACACAGATAGCGGTGTACATATTTCCATGTTCATCCAGATGGCTGTGTAGATATATCCATGTTCATACAGATGGCGGTGAAGATATTTCCATGTTCATACAGATAGCGGTGTAGATATTTCCATGTTCATACAGATAGCGGTGTAGATATTTCCATGTTCATACAGATAGCGGTGTAGATATTTCCATCTTCATACAGACAGCGGTGTATGTATCTCCATGTTCATACAGATAGCGGTGTAGATATTTCCATGTTCATCCAGATGGCTGTGTAGATATTTCCATCTTCATACAGATAGCGGTGTAGATATTTCCATGTTCATTCAGATAGCGGTGCAGGTATTTCCATGTTCATCCAGATAGCGGTGCAGATATTTCCAAGTTCATCCAGATGGCTGTGTAGATATATCCATATTCATACAGATGGCGGTGAAGATATTTCCATGTTCATACAGATAGCGGTGTAGATATTTCCATGTTCATACAGATAGCGGTGTAGATATTTCCATGTTCATACAGATAGCGGTGTATGTATTTCCATGTTCATACAGATAGCGGTGTATGTATTTCCATGTTCATACAGATAGCGGTGTAGACATTTCCATGTTCATCCAGATGGCTGTGTAGATATTTCCATGATCATACAGATGACGGTATAGATATTTCCATGTTCATACAGATAGCGGTGTACTTATTTCCATGTGTAAAGAGATAGCTGTGTAGATATTTCCATGTATATGCAGATAGCTGTGTAGATATTTCCATTTTCATGCAGAAAGCGGTGTATATATTTCCCTGTTCAAACAGTTAGCCGTGTAGATATTTCCATGTTCATAGAGATAGCAGTGTAGATATTTCCATGTTTATACAGATAGCGGTGAAGAAGTATGCATGTTTACACAGATAGCAGTGTAGATATTTCCATGTTCATCCAGATGGCTGTGTAGATATATCCATGTTCATACAGATGGCGGTGAAGATATTTCCATGTTCATCCAGATGGCTCTGTAGATATTTCCATGTTCATACAGATGGCGGTGTAGATATTTCCATGTTCATACAGATAGCGGTGTAGATATTTCCATGTTCATACAGACAGCGGTGTAGATATTTCCCTGTTGATACAGATAGCGGTGTATGTATCTCCATGTTCATACAGATAGCGGTGTAGATATTTCCATGTTCATCCAGATGGCTCTGTAGATATTTCCATGTTCATACAGATGGCGGTGTAGATATTTCCATGTTCATACAGATAGCGGTGTAGATATTTCCATGTTCATCCAGATGGCTGTGTAGATATATCCATGTTCATACAGATGGCGGTGATGATATTTCCATGTTCATACAGATAGCGGTGTAGACATTTCCATGTTCAAACAGATATCCGAGTATATATTTCCATGTTCATACAGATAGCGGTGTAGATATTTCCATGTTCATACAGTTAGCGGTGTAGATATTTCCAATTTCATGCAGATAGCGGTGTATATATTTCCCTGTTCAAACAGTTATCGGTGTAGATATTTCCGTGTTCATAAAGATAGCGGTGTAGATATTTCCATGTTTATACAGATAGCGGTGAAGATGTATGCATGTTTACACAGATAGCGGTGTACATATTTCCATGTTCATCCAGATGGCTGTGTAGATATATCCATGTTCATACAGATGGCGGTGAAGATATTTCCATGTTCATACAGATAGCGGTGTAGATATTTCCATGTTCATACAGATAGCGGTGTAGATATTTCCATGTTCATACAGATAGCGGTGTAGATATTTCCATGTTCATACAGATAGTGGTGTATGTATTTCCATGTTCATACATATAGCGGTGTATGTATTTCCATGTTCATACAGATAGCGGTGTAGACATTTCCATGTTCATCCAGATGGCTGTGTAGATATTTCCATGATCATACAGATGACGGTGTAGATATTTCCATGTTCATACAGATAGCGGTGTACTTATTTCCATGTGTAAAGAGATAGCTGTGTAGATATTTCCATGTATATGCAGATAGCTGTGTAGATATTTCCATTTTCATGCAGAAAGCGGTGTATATATTTCCCTGTTCAAACAGTTAGCCGTGTAGATATTTCCATGCTCATAGAGATAGCAGTGCAGATATTTCCATGTTTATACAGATAGCGGTGAAGAAGTATGCATGTTTACACAGATAGCAGTGTAGATATTTCCATGTTCATCCAGATGGCTGTGTAGATATATCCATGTTCATACAGATGGCGGTGAAGGTATTTCCATGTTCATCCAGATGGCTCTGTAGATATTTCCATGTTCATACAGATGGCGGTGTAGATATTTCCATGTTCATACAGATAGCGGTGTAGATATTTCCATGTTCATACAGATAGCGGTGTAGATATTTCCATGTTGATACAGATAGCGGTGTATGTATCTCCATGTTCATACAGATAGCGGTGTAGATATTTCCATGTTCATCCAGATGTCTCTGTAGATATTTCCATGTTCATACAGATGGCGGTGTAGATATTTCCATGTTCATACAGATAGCGGTGTAGATATTTCCATGTTCATCCAGATGGCTGTGTAGATATTTCCATCTTCATACAGATAGCGGTGTAGATATTTCCATGTTCATTCAGATAGCGGTGCAGGTATTTCCATGTTCATCCAGATAGCGGTGCAGATATTTCCAAGTTCATCCAGATGGCTGTGTAGATATATCTATATTCATACAGATGGAAGTGAAGATATTTCCATGTTCATACAGATAGCGGTGTAGATATTTCCATGTTCATACAGATAGCGGTGTAGATATTTCCATGTTCATACAGATAGCGGTGTATGTATTTCCATGTTCATACAGATAGCGGTGTATGTATTTCCATGTTCATACAGATAGCGGTGTAGACATTTCCATGTTCATCCAGATGGCTGTGTAGATATTTCCATGATCATACAGATGACGGTGTAGATATTTCCATGTTCATACAGATAGCGGTGTACTTATTTCCATGTGTAAAGAGATAGATGTGTAGATATTTCCATGTATATGCAGATAGCTGTGTAGATATTTCCATTTTCATGCAGAAAGCGGTGTATATATTTCCCTGTTCAAACAGTTAGCCGTGTAGATATTTCCATGTTCATAGAGATAGCAGTGTAGATATTTCCATGTTTATACAGATAGCGGTGAAGAAGTATGCATGTTTACACAGATAGCAGTGTAGATATTTCCATGTTCATCCAGATGGCTGTGTAGATATATCCATGTTCATACAGATGGCGGTGAAGATATTTCCATGTTCATCCAGATGGCTCTGTAGATATTTCCATGTTCATACAGATGGCGGTGTAGATATTTCCATGTTCATACAGATAGCGGTGTAGATATTTCCATGTTCATACACATAGCGGTGTAGATATTTCCATGTTGATACAGATAGCGGTGTATGTATCTCCATGTTCATACAGATAGCGGTGTAGATATTTCCATGTTCATCCAGATGGCTCTGTAGATATTTCCATGTTCATACAGATGGCGGTGTAGATATTTCCATGTTCATACAGATAGCGGTGTAGATATTTCCATGTTCATCCAGATGGCTGTGTAGATATATCCATGTTCATACAGATGGCGGTGATGATATTTCCATGTTCATACAGATAGCGGTGTAGACATTTCCATGTTCAAACAGATAGCCGAGTATATATTTCCATGTTCATACAGATAGCGGTGTAGATATTTCCATGTTCATACAGATAGCGGTGTAGATATTTCCATGTTCATACAGATAGCGGTGTATGTATTTCCATGTTCATACAGATAGCGGTGTAGATATTTCCAATTTCATGCAGATAGCGGTGTATATATTTCCCTGTTCAAACAGTTATCGGTGTAGATATTTCCGTGTTCATAAAGATAGCGGTGTAGATATTTCCATGTTTATACAGATAGCGGTGAAGATGTATGCATGTTTACACAGATAGCGGTGTACATATTTCCATGTTCATCCAGATGGCTGTGTAGATATATCCATGTTCATACAGATGGCGGTGAAGATATTTCCATGTTCATACAGATAGCGGTGTAGATATTTCCATGTTCATACAGATAGCGGTGTAGATATTTCCATGTTCATACAGATAGCGGTGTAGATATTTCCATGTTCATACAGATAGTGGTGTATGTATTTCCATGTTCATACATATAGCGGTGTATGTATTTCCATGTTCATACAGATAGCGGTGTAGACATTTCCATGTTCATCCAGATGGCTGTGTAGATATTTCCATGATCATACAGATGACGGTGTAGATATTTCCATGTTCATACAGATACCGGTGTACTTATTTCCATGTGTAAAGAGATAGCTGTGTAGATATTTCCATGTATATGCAGATAGCTGTGTAGATATTTCCATTTTCATGCAGAAAGCGGTGTATATATTTCCCTGTTCAAACAGTTAGCCGTGTAGATATTTCCATGTTCATAGAGATAGCAGTGTAGATATTTCCATGTTTATACAGATAGCGGTGAAGAAGTATGCATGTTTACACAGATAGCAGTGTAGATATTTCCATGTTCATCAAGATGGCTGTGTAGATATATCCATGTTCATACAGATGGCGGTGAAGATATTTCCATGTTCATCCAGATGGCTCTGTAGATATTTCCATGTTCATACAGATGGCGGTGTAGATATTTCCATGTTCATACAGATAGCGGTGTAGATATTTCCAAGTTCATACAGATAGCGGTGTAGATATTTCCATGTTGATACAGATAGCGGTGTATGTATCTCCATGTTCATACAGATAGCGGTGTAGATATTTCCATGTTCATCCAGATGGCTCTGTAGGTATTTCCATGTTCATACAGATGGCGGTGTAGATATTTCCATGTTCATACAGATAGCGGTGTAGATATTTCCATGTTCATCCAGATGGCTGTGTAGATATATCCATGTTCATACAGATGGCGGTGATGATATTTCCATGTTCATACAGATAGCGGTGTAGACATTTCCATGTTCAAACAGATAGCGGAGTATATATTTCCATGTTCATACAGATAGCGGTGTAGATATTTCCATGTTCATACAGATAGCGGTGTAGATATTTCCATGTTCATACAGATAGCGTTGTATGTATTTCCATGTTCATACAGATAGCGGTGTAGATATTTCCATTTTCATGCAGATAGCGGTGTATATATTTCCCTGTTCAAACAGTTATCGGTGTAGATATTTCCGTGTTCATAAAGATAGCGGTGTAGATATTTCCATGTTTATACAGATAGCGGTGAAGTTGTATGCATGTTTACACAGATAGCGGTGTACATATTTCCATGTTCATCCAGATGGCTGTGTAGATATATCCATGTTCATACAGATGGCGGTGAAGATATTTCCATGTTCATACAGATAGCGGTGTAGATATTTCCATGTTCATACAGATAGTGGTGTAGATATTTCCATGTTCATACAGACAGCGGTGTATGTATCTCCATGTTCATACAGATAGCGGTGTAGATATTTCCATGTTCATCCAGATGGCTGTGTAGATATTTCCATGTTCATACAGATAGCGGTGTAGATATTTCCATGTTCATTCAGATAGCGGTGTAGGTATTTCCATGTTCATACAGATAGCGGTGTAGATATTTCCATGTTCATCCAGATGGCTGTGGAGATATATCCATGTTCATACAGATGGCGGTGAAGATATTTCCATGTTCATACAGATAGCGGTGCAGATATTTCCATGTTCATACAGATAGCCGTGTAGATATTGCCATGTTCATACCGATAGCGATGCTGATACTTCCATGTTTATACAGGTAGCGGTGTACATATTTCCGTGTTTATACAGATAGTGGTGTAGATATTTCCATGTTCATACAGATGGCGGTGTAGATATTTCCATGTTTATAGAGATAGCGGTGTAGTTATTTCCATGAGTAAAGAGATAGCTGTGTAGATATTTCCATGTATATGCAGATAGCTGTATAGATATTTCCATTTTCATGCAGATAGCGGTGTAGATATTTCCAAGTTCAAACAGATAGCGGTGTAGATATTTCCATGTTCGTACAGATAGCGGTGTAGTTTTTCCATGTTTATACAGATAGCAGTGAAGATGTATGCATGTTTACACAGATAGCGGGGAAGATATTTCCATGTTCATACAGATAGCGGTTTAGATATTTCCATGTTCATCCAGATGGCTGTGTAGATATATCCATGTTCATACAGATGGCGGTGAAGATATTTCCATGTTCATACAGATAGCGGTGTAGATATTTCCATGTTCATACAGATAGCGGTGTAGCTATTTCCATGTTCATACATATAGCGGTGTAGCTATTTCCATGTTCATACAGATAGCGGTGTAGATAATTCCATGTTCATCCAGATGGCTGTGTAGATATATCCATGTTCATACAGATGGCGGTGAAGATATTTCCATGTTCATACAGATAGCAGTGTAGATATTTCCATGTTCATACAGATAGTGGTGTAGATACTTCCATGTTCATACAGATAGCGGTGTAGCTATTTCTATGTTCATACAGATAGCGTTGTAGATAGTTCCATGTTCATCCAGATGGCTGTGTGGATATTTCCATGTTCATACAGAGAGCGGTGCTGATATTTCCATGTTTATACAGGTAGCGGTGTAGGTATTTCAGTGTTTATACAGATAGCGGTGTAGATATTTCCATGTTTATTCAGGTAGCGGTGTAGATATTTCTATGTTTATACAGATAGCGGTGTAGATATCTTCATCTTAATACAGATGGCGGTGTAGATATTTATATGTTCATACAGATGGCGGTGCAGATATTTCCATGTTCATACAGATGGCGGTGTAGATATTTCCATGTTTATAGAGATAGCGGTGTAGTTATTTCCATGTGTATAGAGATAGCTTTGTAGATATTTCCATGTATGTGTAGATAGCTGTGTAGATATTTCCATTTTCATGCAGATAGCGGTGTAGATATCTCCATTTTCAAACAGATAGCGGTGTAGATATTTCCATGTTCATACAGATAGCGGTGTAGTTATTTCCATGTTTATACAGATAGCGGTGAAGATGTATGCATGTTTGCACAGATAGCGGTGTAGATATTTCCATGTTCATACAGAAAACGGTGTAGATATTTCCATGTTTATACAGATAGCGGTGAAGATGTATGCATGTTTACACAGATACCGGTGTAGATAATTCCATGTTCATCCAGATGAATGTGTAGATATATCCATGTTCATACAGATAGCGGTGTAGATATTTCCATGTTCATACATATAGCGGTGTAGATATTTCCATGTTCATACAGACAGCGGTGCTGATATTTCCATATTCATCCAGATGGCTGTGTAGATATATCCATGTTCATACAGATGGCAGTGAAGATATATCCATGTTCATACACATAGCAGTGTATGTATTTCCATGTTCATACAGATAGCAGTGTAGACATTTTCATGTTCATCCAGATGGCTGTGTAGATATTTCCATTTTCATGCAGATGGCGGTGTAGATATTTCCATGTTCAAACAGATAGTGGTGTAGATATTTCCATGTTCATCCAGATGGCTGTGTAGATATATCCATGTTCATACAGATGGCGGTGAAGATATTTCCATGTTCATACAGATGGCGGTGTAGATATTTCCATGTTCATACCGATAGCGGTGCTGATATTTCCATGTTCATACAGGTAACTGTGTAGATATTTCCATGTTTATAAAGATAGCGGTGTAGATATTTCCATGTTTATACACATAGCGGTGTAGATATTTCCATGTTTATACTGATTGCGGTGTAGATATCTCCATCTTAATACAGATGGTGGTGTAGATATTTATATGTTCATACAGATGGCGGTGCAGATATTTCCATGTTCGTACAGATGGCGGTGTAGATATTTCCATGTTCATACAGATAGCGGTGTAGATATTTCCATGTTCATACAGACAGCGGTGCTGATATTTCCATGTTCATCCAGATGGCTGTGTAGATATATCCATGTTCATACAGATGGCGGTGAAGATATTTCCATGTTCATACAGATAGCGGTGTAGATATTTCCATGTTCATACAGATAGCGGTTTAGATATTTCCATGTTCATACAGATAGTGGTGCTGATATTTCCATGTTTATACAGGTAGCGGTGTAGATATTTCCATGTTTATACAGATAGCGGTGTAGATATTTCCATGTTTATACAGATAGCGCTATAGATATTTCCAAGTTTATACAGATAGCGGTGTAGATATCTTCATCTTAATACAGATGACGGTGTATATAATTATATGTTCATACAGATGGCGGTCCAGATATTTCCATGTTCATACAGATGGCGGTGTAAATATTTCCATGTTTATAGAGATAGTGGTGTAGATATTTCCATGTTCATACAGATAGCGGTGTATGTATTTCCATGTTCATACAGATAGCGGTGTAGACATTTCCATGTTCATCCAGATGGCTGTGTAGATATTTCCATGTTCATACAGATAGCGGTGTAGATATTTCCATGTTCATACAGATAGCGGTGTAGATATTTCCATGTTCATCCAGATGGCTGTGGAGATATATCCATGTTCATAGAGATGGCGGTGAAGATATTTCCATGTTCATACAGATAGCGGTGCAGATATTTCCATGTTCATACAGATAGCCGTGTAGATATTGCCATGTTCATACCGATAGCGATGCTGATACTTCCATGTTTATACAGGTAGCGGTGTACATATTTCCGTGTTTATACAGATAGTGGTGTAGATATTTCCATGTTCATACAGATGGTGGTGTAGATATTTCCATGTTTATAGAGATAGCGGTGTAGTTATTTCCATGAGTAAAGAGATAGCTGTGTAGATATTTCCATGTATATGCAGATAGCTGTGTAGATATTTCCATTTTCATACAGATAGCGGTGAAGATATTTCCATGTTCATACAGATAGAGGTGTATGTATTTCCATGTTCATACAGATAGCGGTGTAGATATTTCCATTTTCATGCAGATAGCGGTGTATATATTTCCCTGTTCAAACAGTTATCGGTGTAGATATTTCCGTGTTCATAAATATAGCGGTGTAGATATTTCCATGTTTATACAGATAGCGGTGAAGATGTATGCATGTTTACACAGATAGCGGTGTACATATTTCCATGTTCATCCAGATGGCTGTGTAGATATATCCATGTTCATACAGATGGCGGTGAAGATATTTCCATGTTCATACAGATAGCGGTGTAGATATTTCCATGTTCATACAGATAGCGGTGTAGATATTTCCATGTTCATACAGACAGCGGTGTATGTATCTCCATGTTCATACAGATAGCGGTGTAGATATTTCCATGTTCATCCAGATGGCTGTGTAGATATTTCCATGTTCATACAGATAGCGGTGTAGATATTTCCATGTTCATTCAGATAGCGGTGCAGGTATTTCCATGTTCATCCAGATAGCGGTGCAGATATTTCCATGTTCATCCAGATGGCTGTGTAGATATATCCATATTCATACAGATGGCGGTGAAGATATTTCCATGTTCATACAGATAGCGGTGTAGATATTTCCATGTTCATACAGATAGCGGTGTAGATATTTCCATGTTCATACAGATAGCGGTGTATGTATTTCCATGTTCATACAGATAGCGGTGTAGACATTTCCATGTTCAACCAGATGGCTGTGTAGATATTTCCATGTTCATACAGATAGCGGTGTAGATATTTCCTTGTTCATACAGATAGCGGTGTAGATATTTCCATGTTCATCCAGATGGCTGTGGAGATATATCCATGTTCATACAGATGGCGGTGAAGATATTTCCATGTTCATACAGATAGCGGTGCAGATATTTCCATGTTCATACAGATAGCCGTGTAGATATTGCCATGTTCATACCGATAGCGATGCTGATACTTCCATGTTTATACAGGTAGCGGTGTACATATTTCCGTGTTTATACAGATAGTGGTGTATATATTTCCATGTTCATACAGATGGCGGTGTAGATATTTCCATGTTTATAGAGGTAGCGGTGTAGTTATTTCCATGAGTAAAGAGATAGCTGTGTAGATATTTCCATGTATATGCAGATAGCTGCGTAGATATTTCCATTTTCATGCAGATAGCGGTGTAGATATTTCCATGTTCAAACAGATAGCGGTGTAGATATTTCCATGTTCGTACAGATAGCGGTGTAGTTTTTCCATGTTTATACAGATAGCAGTGAAGATGTATGCATGTTTACACAGATAGCGGGGAAGATATTTCCATGTTCATACAGATAGCGGTGTAGATATTTCCATGTTCATCCAGATGGCTGTGTAGATATATCCATGTTCATACAGATGGCGGTGAAGATATTTCCATGTTCATACAGATAGCGGTGTAGATATTTCCCTGTTCATACAGATAGCGGTGTAGATATTTCCATGTTCATACATATAGCGGTGTAGCTATTTCCATGTTCATACAGATAGCGGTGTAGATAATTCCATGTTCATCCAGATGGCTGTGTAGATATATCCATGTTCATACAGATGGCGGTGAAGATATTTCCATGTTCATACAGATAGCAGTGTAGATACTTCCATGTTCTTACAGATAGTGTTGTAGATACTTCCATGTTCATACAGATAGCGGTGTAGCTATTTCCATGTTCATACAGATAGCGTTGTAGATATTTCCATGTTCATCCAGATGGCTGTGTGGATATTTCCATGTTCATACAGATAGCGGTGTAGATATTTCCATGTTCATACAGACAGCGGTGTATGTATCTCCATGTTCATACAGATAGCGGTGTAGATATTTCCATGTTCATCCAGATGGCTGTGTAGATATTTCCATGTTCATACAGATAGCGGTGTAGATATTTCCATGTTCATTCAGATAGCGGTGCAGGCATTTCCATGTTCATCCAGATAGCGGTGCAGATATTTCCATGTTCATCCAGATGGCTGTGTAGATATATCCATATTCATACAGATGGCGGTGAAGATATTTCCATGTTCATACAGATAGCGGTGTAGATATTTCCATGTTCATACAGATAGCGGTGTATGTATTTCCATGTTCATACAGATAGCGGTGTAGACATTTCCATGTTCAACCAGATGGCTGTGTAGATATTTCCATGTTCATACAGATAGCGGTGTAGATATTTCCATGTTCATACAGATAGCGGTGTAGATATTTCCTTGTTCATCCAGATGGCTGTGGAGATATATCCATGTTCATACAGATGGCGGTGAAGATATTTCCATGTTCATACAGATAGCGGTGCCGATATTTCCATGTTCATACAGATAGCCGTGTAGATATTGCCATGTTCATACCGATAGCGATGCTGATACTTCCATGTTTATACAGGTAGCGGTGTACATATTTCCGTGTTTATACAGATAGTGGTGTAGATATTTCCATGTTCATACAGATGGCGGTGTAGATATTTCCATGTTTATAGAGGTAGCGGTGTAGTTATTTCCATGAGTAAAGAGATAGCTGTGTAGATATTTCCATGTATATGCAGATAGCTGTGTAGATATTTCCATTTTCATGCAGATAGCGGTGTAGATATTTCCATGTTCAAACAGATAGCGGTGTAGATATTTCCATGTTCGTACAGATAGCGGTGTAGTTTTTCCATGTTTATACAGATAGCAGTGAAGATGTATGCATGTTTACACAGATAGCGGGGAAGATATTTCCATGTTCATACAGATAGCGGTGTAGATATTTCCATGTTCATCCAGATGGCTGTGTAGATATATCCATGTTCATACAGATGGCGGTGAAGATATTTCCATGTTCATACAGATAGCGGTGTAGATATTTCCCTGTTCATACAGATAGCGGTGTAGATATTTCCATGTTCATACATATAGCGGTGTAGCTATTTCCATGTTCATACAGATAGCGGTGTAGATAATTCTATGTTCATCCAGATGGCTGTGTAGATATATCCATGTTCATACAGATGGCGGTGAAGATATTTCCATGTTCATACAGATAGCAGTGTAGATATTTCCATGTTCTTACAGATAGTGGTGTAGATACTTCCATGTTCATACAGATAGCGGTGTAGCTATTTCCATGTTCATACAGATAGCGTTGTAGATATTTCCATGTTCATCCAGATGGCTGTGTGGATATTTCCATGTTCATACAGATAGCGGTGCTGATATTTCCATGTTTATACAGGTAGCGGTGTAGGTATTTCAGTGTTTATACAGATAGCGGTGTAGATATTTCCATGTTTATACAGGTAGCAGTGTAGATATTTCTATGTTTATACAGATAGCGGTGTAGATATCTTCATCTTAATACAGATGGCGGTGTGGATATTTATATGTTCATACAGATGGCGGTGCAGATATTTCCATGTTCATACAGATGGCGGTGTAGATATTTCCATGTTTATAGAGATAGCGGTGTAGTTATTTCCATGTGTATAGAGATAGCTTTGTAGATATTTCCATGTATGTGTAGATAGCTGTGTAGATATTTCCATTTTCATGCAGATAGCGGTGTAGATATCTCCATTTTCAAACAGATAGCGGTGTAGATATTTCCATGTTCATACAGATAGCGGTGTAGATATTTCCATGTTTATACAGATAGCGGTGAAGATGTATGCATGTTTGCACAGATAGCGGTGTAGATATTTCCATGTTCATACAGAAAACGGTGTAGATATTTCCATGTTTATACAGATAGCGGTGAAGATGTATGCATGTTTACACAGATAGCGGTGTAGATAATTCCATGTTCATCCAGATGACTGTGTAGATATATCCATGTTCATACAGATAGCGGTGTAGATATTTCCATGTTCATACATATAGCGGTGTAGATATTTCCATGTTCATACAGACAGCGGTGCTGATATTTCCATGTTCATCCAGATGGCTGTGTAGATATATCCATGTTCATACAGATGTCGGTGAAGATATTTCCATGTTCATACACATAGCGGTGTATGTATTTCCATGTTCATACAGATAGCAGTGTAGACATTTTCATGTTCATCCAGATGGCTGTGTAGATATTTCCATTTTCATGCAGATAGCGGTGTAGATATTTCCATGTTCAAAGAGATAGTGGTGTAGATATTTCCATGTTCATCCAGATGGCTGTGTAGATATATCCATGTTCATACAGATGGCGGTGAAGATATTTCCATGTTCATACAGATGGCGGTGTAGATATTTCCATGTTCATACAGATAGCCGTGTAGATATTTCCATGTTGATACAGATAGCGGTGTATGTATCTCCATGTTCATACAGATAGCGGTGTAGATATTTCCATGTTCATCCAGATGGCTCTGTAGATATTTCCATGTTCATACAGATGGCGGTGTAGATATTTCCATGTACAAACAGATAGCAGTGTAGATATTTCCATGTTCATCCAGATGGCTGTGTAGATATATCCATGTTCATACAGATGGCGGTGATGATATTTCCATGTTCATACAGATAGCGGTGTAGATATTTCCATGTTCAAACAGATAGCGGTGTAGATATTTCCATGTTCATACAGATATCGGTGTAGATATTTCCATGTTCATACAGATAGCGGTGTAGATATTTCCATGTTCATAAAGATAGCGGTGTAGATATTTCCATGTTTATACAGATAGCGGTGAAGATGTATGCATGTTTACACAGTTAGCGGTGTACATATTTCCATGTTCATCCAGATGGCTGTGTAGATATATCCATGTTCATACAGATGGCGGTGAAGATATTTCCATGTTCATACAGATAGCGGTGTAGATATTTCCATGTTCATACAGATAGCGGTGTAGATATTTCCATGTTCATACAGACAGCGGTGCTGATATTTCCTTGTTCATCCAGATGGCTGTGTAGATATATCCATGTTCATAGAGATGACGGTGAAGATATTTCCATGTTCCTACAGATATTGGTGTAGATATTTCCATGTTCATACAGATAGCGGTGTAGATATTTCCATGTTCATACAGATAGCGGTGCTGATATTTCCATGTTTATACAGGTAGCGGTGTAGGTATTTCCATGTTTATACAGATAGCGGTGTAGATATTTCCATGTTTATACAGGTAGCGGTGTAGATATTTCCATGTTTATACAGATAGCGGTGTAGATATCTTCATCTTAATACAGATGGCGGTGTAGATATTTATATGTTCATACAGATGGCGGTGCAGATATTTCCATGTTCATACAGATGGCGGTGTAGATATTTCCATGTTTATAGAGATAGCGGTGTAGTTATTTCCATGTGTAGAGATAGCTTTTTAGATATTTCCATGTATGTGCAGATAGCTGTGTAGATATTTCCATTTTCATGCAGATAGCGGTGTAGATATCTCCATTTTCAAACAGATAGCTGTGTAGATATTTCCATGTTCATACAGATAGCAGTGTAGATATTTCCATGTTTATACAGATAGCGGTGAAGATGTATGCATGTTTGCACAGATAGCGGTGGAGATATTTCCATGTTCATACAGAAAACGGTGTAGATATTTCCATGTTTATACAGATAGCGGTGAAGATGTATGCATGTTTACACAGATACCGGTGTAGATAATTCCATGTTCATCCAGATGACTGTGTAGATATATCCATGTTCATACAGATAGCGGTGTAGATATTTCCATGTTCATACATATAGCGGTGCAGATATTTCCATGTTCATCCAGATGGCTGTGTAGATATATCCATGTTCATACAGATGGAGGTGAAGATATTTCCATGTTCATACAGATAGCGTTGTAGATATTTCCATGTTTATGCAGATAGCGGTGTAGATATCTCCATCTTAATACAGATGGCGGTGTAGATATTTATATGTTCATACAGATGGCGGTGCAGATATTTCCATGATCATACAGATGACGGTGTAGATATTTCCATGTTCATACAGATAGCGGTGTACTTATTTCCATGTGTAAAGAGATAGCTGTGTAGATATTTCCATGTATATGCAGATAGCTGTGTAGATATTTCCATTTTCATGCAGAAAGCGGTGTATATATTTCCCTGTTCAAACAGTTATCGGTGTAGATATTTCCGTGTTCATAAAGATAGCGGTGTAGATATTTCCATGTTCATCCAGATGGCTGTGTAGATATATCCATGTTCATACAGATGGCGGTGAAGATATTTCCATGTTCATCCAGATCGCTCTGTAGATATTTCCATGTTCATACAGATGGCGGTGTAGATATTTCCATGTTCATACAGATAGCGGTGTAGATATTTCCATGTTCATACAGATAGCGGTGTAGATATTTCCATGGTGATACAGATAGCGGTGTATGTATCTCCATGTTCATACAGATAGCGGTGTAGATATTTCCATGTTCATCCAGATGGCTCTGTAGATATTTCCATGTTCATACAGATGGCGGTGTAGATATTTCCATGTTCATACAGATAGTGGTGTAGATATTTCCATGTTCATCCAGATGGCTGTGTAGATATATCCATGTTCATACAGATGGCGGTGATGATATATCCATGTTCATACAGATAGCGGTGTAGACATTTCCATGTTCAAACAGATAGCGGAGTATATATTTCCATGTTCATACAGATAGCGGTGTAGATATTTCCATGTTCATACAGATAGCGGTGTAGATATTTCCATGTTCATACAGATAGCGGTGTATGTATTTCCATGTTCATACAGATAGCGGTGTAGATATTTCCATTTTCATGCAGATAGCGGTGTATATATTTCCCTGTTCAAACAGTTATCGGTGTAGATATTTCCGTGTTCATAAAGATAGCAGTGTAGATATTTCCATGTTTATACAGATAGCGGTGAAGATGTATGCATGTTTACACAGATAGCGGTGTACATATTTCCATGTTCATCCAGATGGCTGTGTAGATATATCCATGTTCATACAGATGGCGGTGAATATATTTCCATGTTCATACAGATAGCGGTGTAGATATTTCCATGTTCATACACATAGCGGTGTAGATATTTCCATGTTCATACAGACTTCGGTGTATGTATCTCCATGTTCATACAGATAGCGGTGTAGATATTTCCATGTTCATCCAGATGGCTGTGTAGATATTTCCATGTTCATACAGATAGCGGTGTAGATATTTCCATGTTCATTCAGATAGCGGTGCAGGTATTTCCATGTTCATCCAGATAGCGGTGCAGATATTTCCATGTTCATCCAGATGGCTGTGTAGATATATCCATATTCATACAGATGGCGGTGAAGATATTTCCATGTTCATACAGATAGCGGTGTAGATATTTCCATGTTCATACAGATAGCGGTGTAGATATTTCCATGTTCATGCAGATAGCGGTGTATGTATTTCCATGTTCATACAGATAGCGGTGTAGACATTTCCATGTTCATCCAGATGGCTGTGTAGATATTTCCATGTTCATACAGATAGTGGTGTAGATATTTCCATGTTCATACAGATAGCGGTGTAGATATTTCCATGTTCATCCAGACGGCTGTGGAGATATATCCATGTTCATACAGATAGCGGTGTAGGTATTTCCATGTTCATACAGATAGCGGTGTAGATATTTCCATGTTCATCCAGATGGCTGTGGAGATATATCCATGTTCATACAGATGGCGGTGAAGATATTTCCATGTTCATACAGATAGCGGTGCAGATATTTCCATGTTCATACAGATAGCCGTGTAGATATTGCCATGTTCATACCGATAGCGATGCTGATACTTCCATGTTTGTACAGGTAGCGGTGTACATATTTCCGTGTTTATACAGATAGTGGTGTAGATATTTCCATGTTCATACAGATGGCGGTGTAGATATTTCCATGTTTATAGAGATAGCGGTGTAGTTATTTCCATGAGTAAAGAGATACCTGTGTAGATATTTCCATGTATATGCAGATAGCTGTGTAGATATTTCCATTTTCATACAGATAGCGGTGTAGATATTTCCATGTTCATACAGATAGTGGTGTATGTATTTCCATGTTCATACAGATGGCGGTGTAGATATTTCCATGTTTATAGAGATAGTGGTTTGGTTATTTCCATGTGTAAAGAAATAGCTTTGTAGATATCTCCATGAATATGCAGATAGCTGTGTAGATATTTCCATTTTCATGCTGATAGCGGTGTAGATATTTCCATGTTCAAACAGTTAGCCGTGTAGATATTTCCATGTTCATACAGATAGCCGTGTAGATATTTCCATGTTTATACAGATAGCGGTGAAGATGTATGCATGTTTACACAGATAGCGGTTTAGATATTTCCATGTTCATCCAGATGGATGTGTATATATATCCATGTTCATCCAGATGGCTGTGTAGATATATCCATGTTCATACAGATGGCGGTGAAGATATTTCCATGTTCATCCAGATGGCTGTGTAGATATATCCATGTTCATCCAGATGGCTGTGTAGATATATCCATGTTCATACAGATAGCGTTGTAGATATTTCCATGTTTATGCAGATAGCGGTGTAGATATCTCCATCTTAATACAGATGGCGGTGTAGATATTTATATGTTCATACAGATGGCGGTGCAGATATTTCCATGATCATACAGATGACGGTGTAGATATTTCCATGTTCATACAGATAGCGGTGTACTTATTTCCATGTGTAAAGAGATAGCTGTGTAGATATTTCCATGTATATGCAGATAGCTGTGTAGATATTTCCATTTTCATGCAGAAAGCGGTGTATATATTTCCCTGTTCAAACAGTTAGCCGTGTAGATATTTCCATGTTCATAGAGATAGCAGTGTAGATATTTCCATGTTTATACAGATAGCAGAGAAGAAGTATGCATGTTTACACAGATAGCAGTGTAGATATTTCCATGTTCATCCAGATGGCTGTGTAGATATATCCATGTTCATACAGATGGCGGTGAAGATATTTCCATGTTCATCCAGATGGCTCTGTAGATATTTCCATGTTCATACAGATGGCGGTGTAGATATTTCCATTTTCATACAGATAGCAGTGTAGATATTTCCATGTTCATACAGATAGCGGTGTAGATATTTCCATGTTGATACAGATAGCGGTGTATGTATCTCCATGTTCATACAGATAGCGGTGTAGATATTTCCATGTTCATCCAGATGGCTCTGTAGATATTTCCATGTTCATACAGATGGCGGTGTAGATATTTCCATGTTCATACAGATAGCGGTGTAGATATTTCCATGTTCATCCAGATGGCTGTGTAGATATATCCATGTTCATAGAGATGGCGGTGATGATATTTCCATGTTCATACAGATAGCGGTGTAGACATTTCCATGTTCAAACAGGTAGCGGAGTATATATTTCCATGTTCATACAGATAGCGGTGTAGATATTTCCATGTTCATACAGATAGCGGTGTAGATATTTCCATGTTCATACAGATAGCGGTGTATGTATTTCCATGTTCATACAGATAGCGGTGTAGATATTTCCATTTTCATGCTGATAGCGGTGTATATATTTCCCTGTTCAAACAGTTATCGGTGTAGATATTTCCGTGTTCATAAAGATAGCGGTGTAGATATTTCCATGTTTATACAGATAGCGGTGAAGATGTATGCATGTTTACACAGATAGCGGTGTACATATTTCCATGTTCATCCAGATGGCTGTGTAGATATATCCATGTTCATACAGATGGCGGTGAAGATATTTCCATGTTCATACAGATAGCGGTGTAGATATTTCCATGTTCATACAGATAGCGGTGTAGATATTTCCATGTTCATACAGATAGCGGTGTAGATATTTCCATCTTCATACAGACAGCGGTGTATGTATCTCCATGTTCATACAGATAGCGGTGTAGATATTTCCATGTTCATCCAGATGGCTGTGTAGATATTTCCATCTTCATACAGATAGCGGTGTAGATATTTCCATGTTCATTCAGATAGCGGTGCAGGTATTTCCATGTTCATCCAGATAGCGGTGCAGATATTTCCAAGTTCATCCAGATGGCTGTGTAGATATATCCATATTCATACAGATGGCGGTGAAGATATTTCCATGTTCATACAGATAGCGGTGTAGATATTTCCATGTTCATACAGATAGCGGTGTAGATATTTCCATGTTCATACAGATAACGGTGTATGTATTTCCATGTTCATACAGATAGCGGTGTATGTATTTCCATGTTCATACAGATAGCGGTGTAGACATTTCCATGTTCATCCAGATGGCTGTGTAGATATTTCCATGATCATACAGATGACGGTATAGATATTTCCATGTTCATACAGATAGCGGTGTACTTATTTCCATGTGTAAAGAGATAGCTGTGTAGATATTTCCATGTATATGCAGATAGCTGTGTAGATATTTCCATTTTCATGCAGAAAGCGGTGTATATATTTCCCTGTTCAAACAGTTAGCCGTGTAGATATTTCCATGTTCATAGAGATAGCAGTGTAGATATTTCCATGTTTATACAGATAGCGGTGAAGAAGTATGCATGTTTACACAGATAGCAGTGTAGATATTTCCATGTTCATCCAGATGGCTGTGTAGATATATCCATGTTCATACAGATGGCGGTGAAGATATTTCCATGTTCATCCAGATGGCTCTGTAGATATTTCCATGTTCATACAGATGGCGGTGTAGATATTTCCATGTTCATACAGATAGCGGTGTAGATATTTCCATGTTCATACAGACAGCGGTGTAGATATTTCCATGTTGATACAGATAGCGGTGTATGTATCTCCATGTTCATACAGATAGCGGTGTAGATATTTCCATGTTCATCCAGATGGCTCTGTAGATATTTCCATGTTCATACAGATGGCGGTGTAGATATTTCCATGTTCATACAGATAGCGGTGTAGATATTTCCATGTTCATCCAGATGGCTGTGTAGATATATCCATGTTCATACAGATGGCGGTGATGATATTTCCATGTTCATACAGATAGCGGTGTAGACATTTCCATGTTCAAACAGATATCCGAGTATATATTTCCATGTTCATACAGATAGCGGTGTAGATATTTCCATGTTCATACAGATAGCGGTGTAGATATTTCCATGTTCATACAGATAGCGGTGTATGTATTTCCATGTTCATACAGTTAGCGGTGTAGATATTTCCAATTTCATGCAGATAGCGGTGTATATATTTCCCTGTTCAAACAGTTATCGGTGTAGATATTTCCGTGTTCATAAAGATAGCGGTGTAGATATTTCCATGTTTATACAGATAGCGGTGAAGATGTATGCATGTTTACACAGATAGCGGTGTACATATTTCCATGTTCATCCAGATGGCTGTGTAGATATATCCATGTTCATACAGATGGCAGTGAAGATATTTCCATGTTCATACAGATAGCGGTGTAGATATTTCCATGTTCATACAGATAGCGGTGTAGATATTTCCATGTTCATACAGATAGCGGTGTAGTTATTTCCATGTTCATACAGATAGTGGTGTATGTATTTCCATGTTCATACATATAGCGGTGTATGTATTTCCATGTTCATACAGATAGCGGTGTAGACATTTCCATGTTCATCCAGATGGCTGTGTAGATATTTCCATGATCATACAGATGACGGTGTAGATATTTCCATGTTCATACAGATAGCGGTGTACTTATTTCCATGTGTAAAGAGATAGCTGTGTAGATATTTCCATGTATATGCAGATAGCTGTGTAGATATTTCCATTTTCATGCAGAAAGCGGTGTATATATTTCCCTGTTCAAACAGTTAGCCGTGTAGATATTTCCATGCTCATAGAGATAGCAGTGCAGATATTTCCATGTTTATACAGATAGCGGTGAAGAAGTATGCATGTTTACACAGATAGCAGTGTAGATATTTCCATGTTCATCCAGATGGCTGTGTAGATATATCCATGTTCATACAGATGGCGGTGAAGGTATTTCCATGTTCATCCAGATGGCTCTGTAGATATTTCCATGTTCATACAGATGGCGGTGTAGATATTTCCATGTTCATACAGATAGCGGTGTAGATATTTCCATGTTCATACAGATAGCGGTGTAGATATTTCCATGTTGATACAGATAGCGGTGTATGTATCTCCATGTTCATACAGATAGCGGTGTAGATATTTCCATGTTCATCCAGATGTCTCTGTAGATATTTCCATGTTCATACAGATGGCGGTGTAGATATTTCCATGTTCATACAGATAGCGGTGTAGATATTTCCATGTTCATCCAGATGGCTGTGTAGATATATCCATGTTCATACAGATGGCGGTGATGATATTTCCATGTTCATACAGATAGCGGTGTAGACATTTCCATGTTCAAACAGATAGCGGAGTATATATTTCCATGTTCATACAGATAGCGGTGTAGATATTTCCATGTTCATACAGATAGCGGTGTAGATATTTCCATGTTCATACAGATAGCGTTGTATGTATTTCCATGTTCATACAGATAGCGGTGTAGATATTTCCATTTTCATGCAGATAGCGGTGTATATATTTCCCTGTTCAAACAGTTATCGGTGTAGATATTTCCGTGTTCATAAAGATAGCGGTGTAGATATTTCCATGTTTATACAGATAGCGGTGAAGATGTATGCATGTTTACACAGATAGCGGTGGACATATTTCCATGTTCATCCAGATGGCTGTGTAGATATATCCATGTTCATACAGATGGCGGTGAAGATATTTCCATGTTCATACAGATAGCGGTGTAGATATTTCCATGTTCATACAGATAGCGGTGTAGATATTTCCATGTTCATACAGACAGCGGTGTATGTATCTCCATGTTCATACAGATAGCGGTGTAGATATTTCCATGTTCATCCAGATGGCTGTGTAGATATTTCCATGTTCATACAGATAGCGGTGTAGATATTTCCATGTTCATTCAGATAGCGGTGCAGGTATTTCCATGTTCATCCAGATAGCGGTGCAGATATTTCCATGTTCATCCAGATGGCTGTGTAGATATATCCATATTCATACAGATGGCGGTGAAGATATTTCCATGTTCATACAGGTGGCGGTGTAGATATTTCCATGTTCATACAGATAGCGGTGTAGATATTTCCATGTTCATACAGATAGCGGTGTATGTATTTCCATGTTCATACAGATAGCGGTGTAGACATTTCCATGTTCATCCAGATGGCTGTGTAGATATTTCCATGTTCATACAGATAGCGGTGTAGGTATTTCCATGTTCATACAGATAGCGGTGTAGATATTTCCATGTTCATCCAGATGGCTGTGGAGATATATCCATGTTCATACAGATGGCGGTGAAGATATTTCCATGTTCATACAGATAGCGGTGCAGATATTTCCATGTTCATACAGATAGCCGTGTAGATATTGCCATGTTCATACCGATAGCGATGCTGATACTTCCATGTTTATTCAGGTAGCGGTGTACATATTTCCGTGTTTATACAGATAGTGGTGTAGATATTTCCATGTTCATACAGATGGCGGTGTAGATATTTCCATGTTTATAGAGATAGCGGTGTAGTTATTTCCATGAGTAAAGAGATAGCTGTGTAGATATTTCCATGTATATGCAGATAGCTGTGTAGATATTTCCATTTTCATGCAGATAGCGGTGTAGATATTTCCATGTTCAAACAGATAGCGGTGTAGATATTTCCATGTTCGTACAGATAGCGGTGTAGTTTTTCCATGTTTATACAGATAGCAGTGAAGATGTATGCATGTTTACACAGATAGCGGGGAAGATATTTCCATGTTCATACAGATAGCGGTTTAGATATTTCCATGTTCATCCAGATGGCTGTGTAGATATATCCATGTTCATACAGATGGCGGTGAAGATATTTCCATGTTCATACAGATAGCGGTGTAGATATTTCCATGTTCATACAGATAGCGGTGTAGCTATTTCCATGTTCATACATATAGCGGTGTAGCTATTTCCATGTTCATACAGATAGCGGTGTAGATAATTCCATGTTCATCCAGATGGCTGTGTAGATATATCCATGTTCATACAGATGGCGGTGAAGATATTTCCATGTTCATACAGATAGCAGTGTAGATATTTCCATGTTCATACAGATAGTGGTGTAGATACTTCCATGTTCATACAGATAGCGGTGTAGCTATTTCTATGTTCATACAGATAGCGTTGTAGATAGTTCCATGTTCATCCAGATGGCTGTGTGGATATTTCCATGTTCATACAGAGAGCGGTGCTGATATTTCCATGTTTATACAGGTAGCGGTGTAGGTATTTCAGTGTTTATACAGATAGCGGTGTAGATATTTCCATGTTTATTCAGGTAGCGGTGTAGATATTTCTATGTTTATACAGATAGCGGTGTAGATATCTTCATCTTAATACAGATGGCGGTGTAGATATTTATATGTTCATACAGATGGCGGTGCAGATATTTCCATGTTCATACAGATGGCGGTGTAGATATTTCCATGTTTATAGAGATAGCGGTGTAGTTATTTCCATGTGTATAGAGATAGCTTTGTAGATATTTCCATGTATGTGTAGATAGCTGTGTAGATATTTCCATTTTCATGCAGATAGCGGTGTAGATATCTCCATTTTCAAACAGATAGCGGTGTAGATATTTCCATGTTCATACAGATAGCGGTGTAGATATTTCCATGTTTATACAGATAGCGGTGAAGATGTATGCATGTTTGCACAGATAGCGGTGTAGATATTTCCATGTTCATACAGAAAACGGTGTAGATATTTCCATGTTTATACAGATAGCGGTGAAGATGTATGCATGTTTACACAGATAGCGGTGTAGATAATTCCATGTTCATCCAGATGACTGTGTAGATATATCCATGTTCATACAGATAGCGGTGTAGATATTTCCATGTTCATACATATAGCGGTGTAGATATTTCCATGTTCATACAGACAGCGGTGCTGATATTTCCATGTTCATCCAGATGGTTGTGTAGATATATCCATGTTCATACAGATGGCAGTGAAGATATTTCCATGTTCATACACATAGCAGTGTATGTATTTCCATGTTCATACAGATAGCAGTGTAGACATTTTCATATTCATCCAGATGGCTGTGTAGATATTTCCATTTTCATGCAGATAGCGGTGTAGATATTTCCATGTTCATACAGATAGCGGTGTAGATATTTCCATGTTCATTCAGATAGCGGTGTAGATATTTCCATGTTCATCCAGATGGCTGTGTAGATATATCCATGTTTATACAGATGGCGGTGAAGATATTTCCATGTTCATACAGATGGCGGTGTAGATATTTCCATGTTCATACCGATAGCGGTGCTGATATTTCCATGTTCATACAGGTAACTGTGTAGAAATTTCCATGTTTATAAAGATAGCGGTGTAGATATTTCCATGTTTATACACATAGCGGTGTAGATATTTCCATGTTTATACTGATTGCGGTGTAGATATCTCCATCTTAATACAGATGGTGGTGTAGATATTTATATGTTCATACAGATGGCGGTGCAGATATTTCCATGTTCATACAGATGGCGGTGTAGATATTTCCATGTTCATACAGATAGCGGTGTAGATATTTCCATGTTCATACAGACAGCGGTGCTGATATTTCCATATTCATCCAGATGGCTGTGTAGATATATCCATGTTCATACAGATGGCGGTGAAGATATTTCCATGTTCATACAGATAGCGGTGTAGATATTTCCATGTTCATACAGATAGCGGTTTAGATATTTCCATGTTCATACAGATAGTGGTGCTGATATTTCCATGTTTATACAGGTAGCGGTGTAGATATTTCCATGTTTATACAGATAGCGGTGTAGATATTTCCATGTTTATACAGATAGCGCTATAGATATTTCCAAGTTTATACAGATAGCGGTGTAGATATCTTCATCTTAATACGGATGACGGTGTATATAATTATATGTTCATACAGATGGCGGTCCAGATATTTCCATGTTCGTACAGATGGCGGTGTAAATATTTCCATGTTTATAGAGATAGTGGTGTGGTTATTTCCATGTGTAAAGAAATAGCTTTGTAGATATTTCCATGAATATGCAGATAGCTGTGTAGATATTTCCATTTTCATGCTGATAGCGGTGTAGATATTTCCATGTTCAAACAGATAGCGGTGTAGATATTTCCATGTTCATACAGATAGCCGTGTAGATATTTCCATGTTTATACAGATAGCGGTGAAGATGTATGCATGTTTACACAGATAGCGGTTTAGATATTTCCATGTTCATCCAGATGGCTGTGTAGATATATCAATGTTCATCCAGATGGCTGTGTAGATATTTCCATGTTCATACAGATGGCGGTGAAGATATTTCCATGTTCATCCAGATGGCTGTGTAGATATATCCATGTTCATCCAGATGGCTGTGTAGATATATCCATGTTCATACAGATAGCGTTGTAGATATTTCCATGTTTATGCAGATAGCGGTGTAGATATCTCCATCTTAATACAGATGGCGGTGTAGATATTTATATGTTCATACAGATGGCGGTGCAGATATTTCCATGATCATACAGATGACGGTGTAGATATTTCCATGTTCATACAGACAGCGGTGTATTTATTTCCATGTGTAAAGAGATAGCTGTGTAGATATTTCCATGTATATGCAGATAGCTGTGTAGATATTTCCATTTTCATGCAGAAAGCGGTGTATATATTTCCCTGTTCAAACAGTTAGCCGTGTAGATATTTCCATGTTCATAGAGATAGCAGTGTAGATATTTCCATGTTTATAAAGATAGCGGTGAAGAAGTATGCATGTTTACACAGATAGCAGTGTAGATATTTCCATGTTCATCCAGATGGCTGTGTAGATATATCCATGTTCATACAGATGGCGGTGAAGATATTTCCATGTTCATCCAGATGGCTCTGTAGATATTTCCATGTTCATACAGATGGCGGTGTAGATATTTCCATGTTCATACAGATAGCGGTGTAGATATTTCCATGTTCATACAGATAGCGGTGTAGATATTTCCATGTTGATACAGATAGCAGTGTATGTATCTCCATGTTCATACAGATAGCGGTGTAGATATTTCCATGTTCATCCAGATGGCTCTGTAGATATTTACATGTTCATACAGATGGCGGTGTAGATATTTCCATGTTCATACAGATAGCGGTGTAGATATTTCCATGTTCATCCAGATGGCTGTGTAGATATATCCATGTTCATACAGATGGCGGTGATGATATTTCCATGTTCATACAGATAGCGGTGTAGACATTTCCATGTTCAAACAGATAGCGGAGTATATATTTCCATGTTCATACAGATAGCGGTGTAGATATTTCCATGTTCATACAGATAGCGGTGTAGATATTTCCATGTTCATACAGATAGCGGTGTATGTATTTCCATGTTCATACAGATAGCGGTGTAGACATTTCCATGTTCATCCAGATGGCTGTGTAGATATTTCCATGTTCATACAGATAGCGGTGTAGATATTTCCATGTTCATACAGATAGCGGTGTAGATATTTCCATGTTCATCCAGATGGCTGTGGAGATATATCCATGTTCATAGAGATGGCGGTGAAGATATTTCCATGTTCATACAGATAGCGGTGCAGATATTTCCATGTTCATACAGATAGCCGTGTAGATATTGCCATGTTCATACCGATAGCGATGCTGATACTTCCATGTTTATACAGGTAGCGGTGTACATATTTCCGTGTTTATACAGATAGTGGTGTAGATATTTCCATGTTCATACAGATGGTGGTGTAGATATTTCCATGTTTATAGAGATAGCGGTGTAGTTATTTCCATGAGTAAAGAGATAGCTGTGTAGATATTTCCATGTATATGCAGATAGCTGTGTAGATATTTCCATTTTCATACAGATAGCGGTGAAGATATTTCCATGTTCATACAGATAGCGGTGTATGTATTTCCATGTTCATACAGATAGCGGTGTAGATATTTCCATTTTCATGCAGATAGCGGTGTATATATTTCCCTGTTCAAACAGTTATCGGTGTAGATATTTCCGTGTTCATAAAGATAGCGGTGTAGATATTTCCATGTTTATACAGATAGCGGTGAAGATGTATGCATGTTTACACAGATAGCGGTGTACATATTTCCATGTTCATCCAGATGGCTGTGTAGATATATCCATGTTCATACAGATGGCGGTGAAGATATTTCCATGTTCATACAGATAGCGGTGTAGATATTTCCATGTTCATACAGATAGCGGTGTAGATATTTCCATGTTCATACAGACAGCGGTGTATGTATCTCCATGTTCATACAGATCGCGGTGTAGATATTTCCATGTTCATCCAGATGGCTGTGTAGATATTTCCATGTTCATACAGATAGCGGTGTAGATATTTCCATGTTCATTCAGATAGCGGTGCAGGTATTTCCATGTTCATCCAGATAGCGGTGCAGATATTTCCATGTTCATCCAGATGGCTGTGTAGATATTTCCATGTTTATAGAGGTAGCGGTGTAGTTATTTCCATGAGTAAAGAGATAGCTGTGTAGATATTTCCATGTATATGCAGATAGCTGCGTAGATATTTCCATTTTCATGCAGATAGCGGTGTAGATATTTCCATGTTCAAACAGATAGCGGTGTAGATATTTCCATGTTCGTACAGATAGCGGTGTAGTTTTTCCATGTTTATACAGATAGCAGTGAAGATATTTCCATGTTCATACACATAGCAGTGTATGTATTTCCATGTTCATACAGATAGCAGTGTAGACATTTTCATGTTCATCCAGATGGCTGTGTAGATATTTCCATTTTCATGCAGATAGCGGTGTAGATATTTCCATGTTCAAACAGATAGTGGTGTAGATATTTCCATGTTCATCCAGATGGCTGTGTAGATATATCCATGTTCATACAGATGGCGGTGAAGATATTTCCATGTTCATACAGATGGCGGTGTAGATATTTCCATGTTCATACCGATAGCGGTGCTGATATTTCCATGTTCATACAGGTAACTGTGTAGATATTTCCATGTTTATACAGATAGCTGTGTAGATATTTCCATGTTTATACACATAGCGGTGTAGATATTTCCATGTTTATACTGATTGCGGTGTAGATATCTCCATCTTAATACAGATGGTGGTGTAGATATTTATATGTTCATACAGATGGCGGTGCAGATATTTCCATGTTCATACAGATGGCGGTGTAGATATTTCCATGTTCATAGAGATAGCGGTGTAGATATTTCCATGTTCATACAGAGAGCGGTGCTGATATTTCCATGTTCATCCAGATGGCTGTGTAGATATATCCATGTTCATACAGATGGCGGTGAAGATATTTCCATGTTCATACAGATAGCGGTGTAGATATTTCCATGTTCATACAGATAGCGGATTAGATATTTCCATGTTCATACAGATAGTGGTGCTGATATTTCCATGTTTATACAGGTAGCGGTGTAGATATTTCCATGTTTATACAGATAGCGGTGTAGATATTTCCATGTTTATACAGATAACGGTATAGATATTTCCAAGTTTATACAGATAGCGGTGTAGATATCTTCATCTTAATACAGATGACGGTGTATATAATTATATGTTCATACAGATGGCAGTCCAGATATTTCCATGTTCGTACAGATGGCGGTGTAAATATTTCCATGTTTATAGAGATAGTGGTGTGGTTATTTCCATGTGTAAAGAAATAGCTTTGTAGATATTTCCATGAATATGCAGATAGCTGTGTAGATATTTCCATTTTCATGCTGATAGCGGTGTAGATATTTCCATGTTCAAACAGATAGCGGTGTAGATATTTCCATGTTCATACAGATAGCCGTGTAGATATTTCCATGTTTATACAGATAGCGGTGAAGATGTATGCATGTTTACAAAGATAGTGGTTTAGATATTTCCATGTTCATCCAGATGGCTGTGTAGATATATCCATGTTCATCCAGATGGCTGTGTAGATATATCCATGTTCATACAGATGGCGGTGAAGATATTTCCATGTTCATACAGATAGCGGTGTAGATATTTCCATGTTCATACAGATAGCGGTGTAGATATTTCCATGTTCATACAGACAGCGGTGCTGATATTTCCTTGTTCATCCAGATGGCTGTGTAGATATATCCATGTTCATAGAGATGGCGGTGTAGATATTTCCATGTTCATACAGATATCGGTGTAGATATTTCCATGTTCATACAGATAGCGGTGTAGATATTTCCATGTTCATACAGATAGCGGTGCTGATATTTCCATGTTTATACAGGTAGCGGTGTAGGTATTTCAATGTTTATACAGATAGCGGTGTAGATATTTCCATGTTTATACAGGTAGCGGTGTAGATATTTCCATGTTTATACAAATAGCGGTGTAGATATCTTCATCTTAATACAGATGGCGGTGTAGATATTTATATGTTCATACAGATGGCGGTGCAGATATTTCCATGTTTATACAGATGGCGGTGTAGATATTTCCATGTTTATAGAGATAGCGGTGTAGTTATTTCCATGTGTATAGAGATAGCTTTGTAGATATTTCCATGTATGTGCAGATAGCTGTGTAGATATTTCCATTTTCATGCAGATAGCGGTGTAGATATCTCCATTTTCAAACAGATAGCGGTGTAGATATTTCCATGTTCATACAGATAGCGGTGCAGATATTTCCATGTTTATACAGATAGCAGTGAAGATGTATGCATGTTTGCACAGATAGCGGTGTAGATATTTCCATGTTCATACAGAAAACGGTGTAGATATTTCCATGTTTATACACATAGCGGTGAAGATGTATGCATGTTTACACAGATAGCGGTGTAGATAATTCCATGTTCATCCAGATGACTGTGTAGATATATCCATGTTCATACAGATAGCGGTGTAGATATTTCCATGTTCATACATATAGCGGTTGTTGATATTTCCATGTTCATCCAGATGGCTGTGTAGATATATCCATGTTTATACAGATGGCGGTGAAGATATTTCCATGTTCATACAGATAGCGGTGTATGTATTTCCATGTTCATACAGATAGCGGTGTAGACATTTTCATGTTCATCCAGATGGCTGTGTAGATATTTCCATGTTCATACCGATAGCGGTGCTGATATTTCCATGTTCATACAGGTAACTGTGTAGATATTTCCATGTTTATACAGATAGCGGTGTATATATTTCCATGTTTATACACATAGCGGTGTAGATATTTCCATGTTTATACTGATAGCGGTGTAGATATCTCCATCTTAATACAGATGGTGGTGTAGATATTTATATGTTCATACGGATGGCGGTGCAGATATTTCCATGTTCATACAGATGGCGGTGTAGATATTACCATGTTTATAGAGATAGCGTTGTAGTTATTTCCATGTGTAAAGAGATAGCTGTATAGATATTTCCATTTTCATGCAGATAGCAGTGTAGATATTTCCATGTTCAAACAGATAGCGGTGTAGATATTTCCATGTTTATACAGATAGCGGTGTAGATATTTCCATGTTTATGCAGATAGCGGTGTAGATATCTCCATCTTTATACAGATGACGGTGTAGATATTTCCATGTTCATACAGATAGCGGTGTACTTATTTCCATGTGTAAAGAGATAGCTGTGTAGATATTTCCATGTTTATGCAGATAGCTGTGTAGATATTTCCATTTTCATGCAGAAAGCGGTGTATATATTTCCCTGTTCAAACAGTTAGCGGTGTAGATATTTCCATGTTCATAGAGATAGCAGTGTAGATATTTCCATGTTTATACAGACAGCGGTGAAGATGTATGCATGTTTACACAGATAGCGGTGTAGATATTTCCATGTTCATCCAGATGGCTGTGTAGATATATCCATGTTCATACAGATGGCGGTGAAGATATTTCCATGTTCATACAGATAGCGGTGTAGATATTTCCATGTTCATACAGATAGTGGTGTAGATATTTCCATGTTGATACAGATAGCGGTGTATGTATCTCCATGTTCATACAGATAGCGGTGTAGATATTTCCATGTTCATCCAGATGGCTCTGTAGATATTTCCATGTTCATACAGATGGCGGTGTAGATATTTCCATGTACATACAGATAGCAGTGTAGATATTTCCATGTTCATCCAGATGGCTGTGTAGATATATCCATGTTCATACAGATGGCGGTGATGATATTTCCATGTTCATACAGATAGCGGTGTAGATATTTCCATGTTCAAACAGATAGCGGTGTAGATATTTCCATGTTCATACAGATAGCGGTGTAGATATTTCCATGTTCATACAGATAGCGGTGTAGATATTTCCATGTTCATACAGATAGCGGTGTATGTATTTCCATGTTCATACAGATAGCGGTGTAGATATTTCCATTTTCATGCAGATAGCGGTGTATATATTTCCCTGTTCAAACAGTTATCGGTGTAGATATTTCCATGTTCATAAAGATAGCGGTGTAGATATTTCCATGTTTATACAGATAGCGGTGAAAATGTATGCATGTTTACACAGATAGCGGTGTACATATTTCCATGTTCATCCAGATGGCTGTGTAGATATATCCATGTTCATACAGATGGCGGTGAAGATATTTCCATGTTCATACAGATAGCGGTGTAGATATTTCCATGTTCATACAGATAGCGGTGTAGATATTTCCATGTTCATACAGACAGCGGTGTATGTATCTCCATGTTCATACAGATAGCGGTGTAGATATTTCCATGTTCATCCAGATGGCTGTGTAGATATTTCCATGTTCATACAGATAGCGGTGTAGATATTTCCATGTTCATTCAGATAGCGGTGCAGGTATTTCCATGTTCATCCAGATAGCGGTGCACATATTTCCATGTTCATCCAGATTGCTGTGTAGATATATCCATATTCATACAGATGGCGGTGAAGATATTTCCATGTTCATACAGATAGCGGTGTAGATATTTCCATGTTCATACAGATAGCGGTGTAGATATTTCCATGTTCATACAGATAGCGGTGTATGTATTTCCATGTTCATACAGATAGCGGTGTAGACATTTCCATGTTCATCCAGATGGCTGTGTAGATATTTCCATGTTCATACAGATAGCGGGGTAGATATTTCCATGTTCATACAGATAGCGGTGTAGATATTTCCATGTTCATCCAGATGGCTGTGGAGATATATCCATGTTCATACAGATGGCGGTGAAGATATTTCCATGTTCATACAGATAGCGGTGCAGATATTTCCATGTTCATACAGATAGCCGTGTAGATATTGCCATGTTCATACCGATAGCGATGCTGATACTTCCATGTTTATACAGGTAGCGGTGTACATATTTCCGTGTTTATACAGATAGTGGTGTATATATTTCCATGTTCATACAGATGGCGGTGTAGATATTTCCATGTTTATAGAGGTAGCGGTGTAGTTATTTCCATGAGTAAAGAGATAGCTGTGTAGATATTTCCATGTATATGCAGATAGCTGTGTAGATATTTCCATTTTCATGCAGATAGCGGTGTAGATATTTCCATGTTCAAACAGATAGCGGTGTAGATATTTCCATGTTCGTACAGATAGCGGTGTAGTTTTTCCATGTTTATACAGATAGCAGTGAAGATGTATGCATGTTTACACAGATAACGGGGAAGATATTTCCATGTTCATACAGATAGCGGTGTAGATAATTCCATGTTCATCCAGATGGCTGTGTAGATATATCCATGTTCATACAGATGGCGGTGAAGATATTTCCATGTTCATACAGATAGCAGTGTAGATATTTCCATGTTCATACAGATAGTGGTGTAGATACTTCCATGTTCATACAGATAGCGGTGTAGCTATTTCCATGTTCATACAGATAGCTTTGTAGATATTTCCATGTTCATCCAGATGGCTGTGTGGATATTTCCATGATCATACAGATAGCGGTGCTGATATTTCCATGTTTATACAGGTAGCGGTGTAGGTATTTCAGTGTTTATACAGATAGCGGTGTAGATATTTCCATGTTTATACAGGTAGCGGTGTAGATATTTCTATGTTTATACAGATAGCGGTGTAGATATCTTCATCTTTATACAGATGGCGGTGTAGATATTTATATGTTCATACAGATGTCGGTGCAGATATTTCCATGTTCATACAGATGGCGGTGTAGATATTTCCATGTTTATAGAGATAGCGGTGTAGTTATTTCCATGTGTATAGAGATAGCTTTGTAGATATTTCCATGTATGTGTAGATAGCTGTGTAGATATTTCCATTTTCATGCAGATAGCGGTGTAGATATCTCCATTTTCAAACAGATAGCAGTGTAGATATTTCCATGTTCATACAGATAGTGGTGTAGATATTTCCATGTTTATACAGATAGCGGTGAAGATGTATGCATGTTTGCACAGATAGCGGTGTAGATATTTCCATGTTCATACAGAAAACGGTGTAGATATTTCCATGTTTATACAGATAGCGGTGAAGATGAATGCATGTTTACACAGATAGCGGTGTAGATAATTCCATGTTCATCCAGATGACTGTGTAGATATATCCATGTTCATACAGATAGCGGTGTAGATATTTCCATGTTCATACATATAGCGGTGTAGATATTTCCATGTTCATACAGACAGCGGTGCTGATATTTCCATGTTCATCCAGATGGCTGTGTAGATATATCCATGTTCATACAGATGGCGGTGAAGATATTTCCATGTTCATACACATAGCGGTGTATGTATTTCCATGTTCATACAGATAGCAGTGTAGACATTTTCATGTTCATCCAGATGGCTGTGTAGATATTTCCATTTTCATGCAGATAGCGGTGTAGATATTTCCATGTTCAAAGAGATAGTGGTGTAGATATTTCCATGTTCATCCAGATGGCTGTGTAGATATATCCATGTTCATACAGATGTCGGTGAAGATATTTCCATGTTCATACAGATAGCGGTGTAGATATTTCCATGTTCATACAGATAGCGGTGTAGATATTTCCATGTTGATACAGATAGCGGTGTATGTATCTCCATGTTCATACAGATAGCGGTGTAGATATTTCCATGTTCATCCAGATGGCTCTGTAGATATTTCCATGTTCATACAGATGGCGGTGTAGATATTTCCATGTACAAACAGATAGCAGTGTAGATATTTCCATGTTCATCCAGATGGCTGTGTAGATATATCCATGTTCATACAGATGGCGGTGATGATATTTCCATGTTCATACAGATAGCGGTGTAGATATTTCCATGTTCAAACAGATAGCGGTGTAGATATTTCCATGTTCATACAGATAGCGGTGTAGATATTTCCATGTTCATACAGATAGCGGTGTAGATATTTCCATGTTCATAAAGATAGCGGTGTAGATATTTCCATGTTTATACAGATAGCGGTGAAGATGTATGCATGTTTACACAGTTAGCGGTGTACATATTTCCATGTTCATCCAGATGGCTGTGTAGATATATCCATGTTCATACAGATGGCGGTGAAGATATTTCCATGTTCATACAGATAGCGGTGTAGATATTTCCATGTTCATACAGATAGCGGTGTAGATATTTCCATGTTCATACAGACAGCGGTGCTGATATTTCCTTGTTCATCCAGATGGCTGTGTAGATATATCCATGTTCATAGAGATGGCGGTGAAGATATTTCCATGTTCATACAGATATCGGTGTAGATATTTCCATGTTCATACAGATAGCGGTGTAGATATTTCCATGTTCATACAGATAGCGGTGCTGATATTTCCATGTTTATACAGGTAGCGGTGTAGGTATTTCCATGTTTATACAGATAGCGGTGTAGATATTTCCATGTTTATACAGGTAGCGGTGTAGATATTTCCATGTTTATACAGATAGCGGTGTAGATATCTTCATCTTAATACAGATGGCGGTGTAGATATTTATATGTTCGTACAGATGGCGGTGCAGATATTTCCATGTTCATACAGATGGCGGTGTAGATATTTCCATGTTTATAGAGATAGCGGTGTAGTTATTTCCATGTGTATAGAGATATCTTTGTAGATATTTCCATGTATGTGCAGATAGCTGTGTAGATATTTCCATTTTCATGCAGATAGTGGTGTAGATATCTCCATTTTCAAACAGATAGAGGTGTAGATATTTCCATGTTCATACAGATAGCGGTGTAGGTATTTCCATGTTTATACAGATAGCGGTGAAGATGTATGCATGTTTGCACAGATAGCGGTGTAGATATTTCCATGTTCATACAGAAAACGGTGTAGATATTTCCATGTTTATACAGATAGCGGTGAAGATGTATGCATGTTTACACAGATAGCGGTGTAGATAATTCCATGTTCATCCAGATGACTGTGTAGATATATCCATGTTCATACAGATAGCGGTGTAGATATTTCCATGTTCATACATATAGCGGTGCAGATATTTCCATGTTCATCCAGATGGCTGTGTAGATATATCCATGTTCATACAGATGGAGGTGAAGATATTTCCATGTTCATACAGATAGCGGTGTAGATATTTCCATGTTTATGCAGATAGCGGTGTAGATATCTCCATCTTAATACAGATGGCGGTGTAGATATTTATATGTTCATACAGATGGCGGTGCAGATATTTCCATGATCATACAGATGGCGGTGATGATATTTCCATGTTCATACAGATAGCGTTGTAGTTATTTCCATGTTCACACAGATAGCACTGTAGATATTTCCATGTTTATGCTGATAGCGGTGTGGATATTTCCAAGTTTATACAGATAGCACTGTAGATATTTCCATGTTTATTCAGATAGCGGTGTAGATATTTCCATGTTTATACAGATAGCGCTGTAGATATTTCCATCTTTATACAGGTGGCGGTGTAGATATTTCCATGCTAATACAGAGGGTGCTGTAGACATTCCCATGTTTATAGAGATGGCTGTCTAGATGTTTCCATCTTTATGCAGATAGCGGTGTAGTTATTTCCATGTTTATAGAGATAGCGGTGTAGATATTTCCATGTTTATACAGATAGCGGGGTAGATATTTCCATGTTTATACAGATAGCGGTGTAGATATTGCCATGTTTATAGAGATAGCTGTGTAGATATTTCCATGTTCATACAGATAGCGGTGTAAATATTTCCATCTTCATACTGTGAGCGGTGTGGATATTTCCTCTTCATACGGTTGGCATTGTACATATTTCCATGTTCACACAGATATTGGTGTAGATATTTCCATGTTTATAGAGATTGCGGTGTAGATATTTCCATGTTTATGAAGATGGCGATGTAGATATTTACATGTTTATTGAGATAGCGGTGTAGATATTTCCATCATTATACAGATAGAGGTGTAGATATTTCCATGTTTATAGAGATAGCGGCGTAGATATTTCCATGTTTTTGCAGATAGCGGTGTAGATATTTCCATGTTTATACAGAGAGCACTGTAGATATTTAGATGTTTATAGAGATAGCGGTGTAGATATTTCCCTGTTTTACAGATAGCAATGTAGATATTTCCATGTTTATACAGATAGCGGTGCAGATATTTCCATGTTTATAGAGATAGCAGTGTAGTTATTTCCAAGTTTATACAGATAACGGTGTAGATATTTCCATGTTTATACAGAGAGCAGTGTAGATATTTCTGTGTTTATACAGATAGCGGAGTAGGTATTTCCATGTTTACCCAGATAGCGGCGTAGACATTTCCATGTTTACACAGATAGAATTGTAGATATATCCATGTTTATAGAGATGGCCGTGTAGACATTTCCATGTTTATACAGATAGTGGTGAAGGTTTTTCCATGTTTATACAGAAAGCGGTGTAGATATATCCATCTTTATATGGTTGGCGGTGTAGATATTTCCATGTTTATACAGATAGCGGTGTAGATATTTCCATGTTTATACACATAGCGGTGTAGTTATTTCCATGTTTATACTGATAGCGGTGTAGATATCTCCATCTTAATACAGATGGTGGTGTAGATATTTATATGTTCATATGGATGGCGGTGCAGATATTTCCATGTTCATACAGATGGCGGTGTAGATACTACCATGTTTATAGAGATAGCGTTGTAGTTATTTCCATGTGTAAGGAGATAGCTGTATAGATATTTCCATGTATATGCAGATAGCTGTGTAGATATTTCCATTTTCATGCAGATAGCAGTGTAGATATTTCCATGTTCAAACAGATAGCGGTGTAGATATTTCCATGTTTATACACATAGCGGTGTAGATATTTCCATGTTTATGCAGATAGCGGTGTAGATATCTCCATCTTAATACAGATGGCGGTGTAGATATTTATGTGTTCATACAGATGGCGGTGCAGATATTTCCATCATCATACAGATGACGGTGTAGATATTTCCATGTTCATACAGATAGCGGTGTACTTATTTCCAAGTGTAAACAGATAGCTGTGTAGATATTTCCATGTATATGCAGATAGCTGTGTAGATATTTCCATTTTCATGCAGAAAGCGGTGTATATATTTCCCTGTTCAGTTAGCCGTGTAGATATTTCCATGTTCACAGAGATAGCAGTGTAGATATTTCCATGTTTATACAGATAGCGGTGAAGATGTATGCATGTTTACACAGATAGCAGTGCAGATATTTCCATGTTCATCCAGATGGCTGTGTAGATATATCCATGTTCATACAGATGGCGGTGAAGATATTTCCATGTTCATACAGATAGCGGTGTAGATATTTCCATGTTCATACAGATAGCGGTGTAGATATTTCCATGTTGATACAGATAGCGGTGTATGTATCTCCATGTTCATACAGATAGCGGTGAAGATATTTCCATGTTCATCCAGATGGCTGCGTAGATATATCCATGTTCATACAGATGGCGGTGATGATATTTCCATGATCATACAGATAGCGGTGTAGACATTTCCATGTTCAAACAGATAGCGGAGTAGATATTTCCATGTTCATACAGATAGCGGTGTAGATATTTCCATGTTCATACAGATAGCGGTGTAGATATTTCCATGTTCATACAGATAGCGGTGTATGTATTTCCATGTTCATACAGATAGCGGTGTAGATATTTCCATTTTCATGCAGATAGCGGTGTATATATTTCCCTGTTCAAACAGTTATCGGTGTAGATATTTCCGTGTTCATAAAGATAGCGGTGTAGATATTTCCATGTTTATACAGATAGCGGTGAAGATGTATGCATGTTTACACAGATAGCGGTGTACATATTTCCATGTTCATCCAGATGGCTGTGTAGATATATCCATGTTCATACAGATGGCGGTGAAGGTATTTCCATGTTCATACAGATAGCGGTGTAGATATTTCCATGTTCATACAGATAGCGGTGTAGATATTTCCATGTTCATACAGACAGCGGTGTATGTATCTCCATGTTCATACAGACAGCGGTGTAGATATTTCCATGTTCATACACATAGCGGTGTAGATATTTCCATGTTCATCCAGAGGGCTGTGTAGATATTTCCATGTTCATACAGATAGCGGTGTAGATATTTCCATGTTCATTCAGATAGCGGTGCAGATATTTCCATGTTCATCCAGATAGCGGTGCAGATATTTCCATGTTCATCCAGATGGCTGTGTAGATATATCCATATTCATACAGATGGCGGTGAAGATATTTCCATGTTCATACAGATAGCGGTGTAGATATTTCCATGTTCATACAGATAGCGGTGTAGATATTTCCATGTTCATACAGAGAGCGGTGTATGTATTTCCATGTTCATACAGATAGTGGTGTAGACATTTCCATGTTCATCCAGATGGCTGTGTAGATATTTCCATGTTCGTACCGATAGCGGTGCTGATATTTCCATGTTCGTACAGGTAGCTGTGTAGATATTTCCATGTTTATAAAGATAGCGGTTTAGATATTTCCATGTTGGTACAGATAGCGGTGTAGATATTTCCATGTTTATACAGATAGCGGTGTAGATATTTCCATGTTTATGCAGATAGCGGTGTAGATATCTCCATCTTAATACAGATGGCGGTGTAGATATTTATATGTTCATACAGATGGCGGTGCAGATATTTCCATGTTCATACTGATGACGGTGTAGATATTTCCATGTTCATACAGATAGCGTTGTAGTTCTTTCCATGTGTAAAGAGATAGCTGTGCAGATATTTCCATGTATATGCAGATAGCTGTGTAGATATTTCCATTTTCATGCAGATAGCGGTGTATATATTTCCCTGTTCAAACTGTTAGCGGTGTAGATATTTCCATGTTCATAGAGATAGCAGTGTAGATATTTCCATGTTCATACAAATAGCGGTGTAGATATTTCCATGTTCATACAGATAGCGGTGTATGTATTTCCATGTTCATACAGATAGCGGTGTAGATATTTCCATTTTCATGCAGATAGCGGTGTATATATTTCCCTGTTCAAACAGTTAGCGGTGTAGATATTTCCATGTTCATAAAGATAGTGGTGTAGATATTTCCATGTTTATACAGATAGCGGTGAAGATGTATGCATGTTTACACAGATAGCGGTGTAGATATTTCCATGTTCATCCAGATGGCTGTGTAGATATATCCATATTCATACAGATGGCGGTGAAGATATTTCCATGTTCATACAGATAGCGGTGTAGATATTTCCATGTTCATACAGATAGCGGTGTAGATATTTCCATGTTCATACAGATAGCGGTGTATGTATCTCCATGTTCATACAGATAGCGGTGTAGACATTTCCATATTCATCCAGATGGCTGTGTAGATATTTCCATGTTCTTACAGATGGCGGTGTAGATATTTCCATGTTCATACAGATAGCGGTGTAGATATTTCCATGTTCATCCAGATGGCTGTGTAGATATATCCATGTTCATACAGATGGCGGTGATGATATTTCCATGTTCATACGGATAGCGTTGTAGTTATTTCCATGTTCACACAGATAGCACTGTAGATATTTCCATGTTTATTCAGATAGCGGTGTAGATATTTCCATGTTTATACAGATAGCGCTGTAGATATTTCCATCTTTATACAGGTGGCGGTGTAGATATTTCCATGCTAATACAGAGGGTGCTGTAGACATTCCCATGTTTATAGAGATGGCTGTCTAGATGTTTCCATCTTTATGCAGATAGCGGTGTAGTTATTTCCATGTTTATAGAGATAGCGGTGTAGATATTTCCATGTTTATACAGATAGCGGGGTAGATATTTCCATGTTTATACAGATAGCGGTGTAGATATTGCCATGTTTATAGAGATAGCGGTGTAGATATTTCCATGTTCATACAGATAGCGGTGTAAATATTTCCATCTTCATACAGTGAGCGGTGTGGATATTTCCCTCTTCATACGGTTGGCAGTGTAGATATTTCCATGTTCACACAGCTATTGGTGTAGATATTTCCATGTTTATAGAGATTGCGGTGTAGATATTTCCATGTTTATGAAGATGGCGATGTAGATATTTACATGTTTATTGAGATAGCGGTGTAGATATTTCCATCATTATACAGATAGAGGTGTAGATATTTCCATGTTTATAGAGATGTTGGTGTGGATATTTCCACATTTATACCGATTGCGGTGTAGATATTTCCATGTTTAAAGAGATGGCGGTGTAGATATTTCCGTGTTTATACAGATAGCGGTGAAGGAATTTCCATGTTTATACAGATAGCAGTGTAGATATTTCCATGTTTATACAGATAGCGGTGTTGATATTTCCATGTTTATACAGATGGGAGTGTAGATAATTCCATGTTTATAGATATAGCGGTGTACATATTTCCATGTTTATAGAGATAGCGGCGTAGATATTTCCATGTTTTTGCAGATAGCGGTGTAGATATTTCCATGTTTATACAGAGAGCACTGTAGATATTTAGATGTTTATAGAGATAGCGGTGTAGATATTTCCCTGTTTTACAGATAGCAATGTAGATATTTCCATGTTTATACAGATAGCGGTGCAGATATTTCCATGTTTATAGAGATAGCAGTGTAGTTATTTCCAAGTTTATACAGATAACGGTGTAGATATTTCCATGTTTATACAGAGAGCAGTGTAGATATTTCTGTGTTTATACAGATAGCGGAGTAGGTATTTCCATGTTTACCCAGATAGCGGCGTAGACATTTCCATGTTTACACAGATAGAATTGTAGATATATCCATGTTTATAGAGATGGCCGTGTAGACATTTCCATGTTTATACAGATAGGGGTGAAGATTTTTCCATGTTTATACAGATAGTGGTGTAGATATATCCATCTTTATATGGTTGGCGGTGTAGATATTTCCATGTTTATACAGATGGCGTTGTAGATATTTCCATGTTTATAGAGATGGCGATCTAGATATTTCCATGTTTACAGAGATAGCAGTGTACTTATTTACATGTTTATAGAGATAGCGGTGTGGATACTTCCATGTTTATACAGATAATGGTGTAGATATTTCCATGTTTATACAGATCGCGGTGTAGATATTTCCATGTTTATGCAGATAGCGGTGTAAATATTTTCATGTTTATACAGATAGCGGTGTAGATATTTCCATGTTTATACAGATAGCGCTGTATATATTTCCATCTTTATACAGATGGCGGTGTAGATATTTCCATGTTTGTACAGAAGGCCGTGTAGATATTTCCATGCTTATACAGATGGCAGTGTAGATATTTCCATGTTTTTAGAGATGAAGGTCTAGATATTTCCGTGTTTATACAGATAGCGGTGTAGTTATTTCCATGTTTATTGAGATAACATTGTAGATATTTCCATGTTTATACAGAGAGCGGGGTAGATATTTCCATGTTCAAATGGATAGCGGTGTAGATATTTCCATGATCATACAGATAGCAGTGTAGATATTTCCATGTTCATACAGATAGCGGTGTAGATTTTTCCATTTTCATACAGATGGTAGTACAGATATTTCCAGTTTCATACAGATGGCGGTGAAGATATTTCCATGTTGATACAGAAGGCGGTGTATATATTTCCATGTTGATACAGATGGCGGTGTAGATAATTTCATGTTCTTACAGATGGCGGTGTGGATATTTACATGTTTATACAGATAGCGGTGAAGATATTTCCATGTTTATACAGAGAGCAGTGTAGTCATTTCCAAGTTTTTACCGATGGCGGTGTAGATATTTCCATGTTTATAGAGATAGCAGTCTAGTTATTTCCATATTTAAACAGATAACAGTGTAGATATTTCCATACTTATGCAGATAGAGGTGTAGATATTTCTGTGTTTATACAGATAACATTGTAGATATTTCCATGATCATACAGATGGCGGTGTAGATAATTCCATTTTGATACAGATGGCGGTGTAGATATTTCCATGTTTATACAGATGACTGTGTAGATATTTCCTTGTTTATACAGATGGCGGTGTAGTTATTTCCATGTTTATATAGATAGCGGTGTAGATATTTCCATGTTTACACAGATAGCGGTGTAGATATTTCCATGTTTATACAGATAGCGGTGCAGATATTTCCATGTTTATTCAGATAGCGGTGTAGATATTTCCATGTTTTTATAGATAGCAGTGAAGATATTTCCCTGTTTTACAGATAGCAGTGTAGATATTTCCATATTCATACAGATTGAGGTGTAGATTTTTCCATGCTCCTACAGATGTCGGTGAAGATATTTCCATGTTGATACAGATGGCGGTGTATATATTTCCATATTGATACATATGGCGGTGTAGATAATTCCATCTTCTTACAGATGGCTGTGTAGTTATTTCCATGTTCATGCAGATGGCGGTGTAGATATTTCCATGTTTATACAGATAGCGGTGTATATATATTTCAATGTTCAAACAGATAGCGGTGTAGATATTTCCATGTTCATACAGATTGCGGTGCTGATATTTCCATGTTTATACAGGTAGCGGTGTAGGTATTTCCATGTTTATACAGATAGCGGTGTAGATATTTCCATGTTTATACAGGTAGCGGTGTAGATATTTCCATGTTTATACAGATAGCGGTGTAGATATCTTCATCTTAATACAGATGGCGGTGTAGATATTTATATGTTCGTACAGATGGCGGTGCAGATATTTCCATGTTCATACAGATGGCGGTGTAGATATTTCCATGTTTATAGAGATAGCGGTGTAGTTATTTCCATGTGTATAGAGATATCTTTGTAGATATTTCCATGTATGTGCAGATAGCTGTGTAGATATTTCCATTTTCATGCAGATAGCGGTGTAGATATCTCCATTTTCAAACAGATAGAGGTGTAGATATTTCCATGTTCATACAGATAGCGGTGTAGGTATTTCCATGTTTATACAGATAGCGGTGAAGATGTATGCATGTTTGCACAGATAGCGGTGTAGATATTTCCATGTTCATACAGAAAACGGTGTAGATATTTCCATGTTTATACAGATAGCGGTGAAGATGTATGCATGTTTATGCAGATAGCGGTGTAGATAATTCCATGTTCATCCAGATGACTGTGTAGATATATCCATGTTCATACAGATAGCGGTGTAGATATTTCCATGTTCATACAGAAGGCGGTGCAGATATTTCCATGTTCATCCAGATGGCTGTGTAGATATATCCATGTTCATACAGATGGAGGTGAAGATATTTCCATGTTCATACAGATAGCGGTGTAGATATTTCCATGTTTATGCAGATAGCGGTGTAGATATCTCCATCTTAATACAGATGGCGGTGTAGATATTTATATGTTCATACAGATGGCGGTGCAGATATTTCCATGATCATACAGATGGCGGTGATGATATTTCCATGTTCATACAGATAGCGTTGTAGTTATTTCCATGTTCACACAGATAGCACTGTAGATATTTCCATGTTTATGCTGATAGCGGTGTGGATATTTCCAAGTTTATACAGATAGCACTGTAGATATTTCCATGTTTATTCAGATAGCGGTGTAGATATTTCCATGTTTATACAGATAGCGCTGTAGATATTTCCATCTTTATACAGGTGGCGGTGTAGATATTTCCATGCTAATACAGAGGGTGCTGTAGACATTCCCATGTTTATAGAGATGGCTGTCTAGATGTTTCCATCTTTATGCAGATAGCGGTGTAGTTATTTCCATGTTTATAGAGATAGCGGTGTAGATATTTCCATGTTTATACAGATAGCGGGGTAGATATTTCCATGTTTATACAGATAGCGGTGTAGATATTGCCATGTTTATAGAGATAGCGGTGTAGATATTTCCATGTTCATACAGATAGCGGTGTAAATATTTCCATCTTCATACTGTGAGCGGTGTGGATATTTCCTCTTCATACGGTTGGCATTGTACATATTTCCATGTTCACACAGATATTGGTGTAGATATTTCCATGTTTATAGAGATTGCGGTGTAGATATTTCCATGTTTATGAAGATGGCGATGTAGATATTTACATGTTTATTGAGATAGCGGTGTAGATATTTCCATCATTATACAGATAGAGGTGTAGATATTTCCATGTTTATAGAGATATTGGTGTGGATATTTCCACATTTATACCGATTGCGGTGTAGATATTTCCATGTTTAAAGAGATGGCGGTGTAGATATTTCCGTGTTTATACAGATAGCAGTGAAGGAATTTCCATGTTTATACAGATAGCAGTGTAGATATTTCCATGTTTATACAGATAGCGGTGTTGATATTTACATGTTTATACAGATGGCAGTGTAGATAATTCCATGTTTACAGATATAGCGGTGTACATATTTCCATGTTTATAGAGATAGCGGCGTAGATATTTCCATGTTTTTGCAGATAGCGGTGTAGATATTTCCATGTTTATACAGAGAGCACTGTAGATATTTAGATGTTTATAGAGATAGCGGTGTAGATATTTCCCTGTTTTACAGATAGCAATGTAGATATTTCCATGTTTATACAGATAGCGGTGCAGATATTTCCATGTTTATAGAGATAGCAGTGTAGTTATTTCCAAGTTTATACAGATAACGGTGTAGATATTTCCATGTTTATACAGAGAGCAGTGTAGATATTTCTGTGTTTATACAGATAGCGGAGTAGGTATTTCCATGTTTACCCAGATAGCGGCGTAGACATTTCCATGTTTACACAGATAGAATTGTAGATATATCCATGTTTATAGAGATGGCCGTGTAGACATTTCCATGTTTATACAGATAGTGGTGAAGGTTTTTCCATGTTTATACAGAAAGCGGTGTAGATATATCCATCTTTATATGGTTGGCGGTGTAGATATTTCCATGTTTATACAGATAGCGGTGTAGATAATTCCATGTTTATACACATAGCGGTGTAGATATTTCCATGTTTATACTGATAGCGGTGTAGATATCTCCATCTTAATACAGATGGTGGTGTAGATATTTATATGTTCATATGGATGGCGGTGCAGATATTTCCATGTTCATACAGATGGCGGTGTAGATACTACCATGTTTATAGAGATAGCGTTGTAGTTATTTCCATGTGTAAGGAGATAGCTGTATAGATATTTCCATGTATATGCAGATAGCTGTGTAGATATTTCCATTTTCATGCAGATAGCAGTGTAGATATTTCCATGTTCAAACAGATAGCGGTGTAGATATTTCCATGTTTATACACATAGCGGTGTAGATATTTCCATGTTTATGCAGATAGCGGTGTAGATATCTCCATCTTAATACAGATGGCGGTGTAGATATTTATGTGTTCATACAGATGGCGGTGCAGATATTTCCATGATCATACAGATGACGGTGTAGATATTTCCATGTTCATACAGATAGCGGTGTACTTATTTCCAAGTGTAAACAGATAGCTGTGTAGATATTTCCATGTATATGCAGATAGCTGTGTAGATATTTCCATTTTCATGCAGAAAGCGGTGTATATATTTCCCTGTTCAGTTAGCCGTGTAGATATTTCCATGTTCACAGAGATAGCAGTGTAGATATTTCCATGTTTATACAGATAGCGGTGAAGATGTATGCATGTTTACACAGATAACAGTGCAGATATTTCCATGTTCATCCAGATGGCTGTGTAGATATATCCATGTTCATACAGATGGCGGTGAAGATATTTCCATGTTCATACAGATAGCGGTGTAGATATTTCCATGTTCATACAGATAGCGGTGTAGATATTTCCATGTTGATACAGATAGCGGTGTATGTATCTCCATGTTCATACAGATAGCGGTGAAGATATTTCCATGTTCATCCAGATGGCTGCGTAGATATATCCATGTTCATACAGATGGCGGTGATGATATTTCCATGATCATACAGATAGCGGTGTAGACATTTCCATGTTCAAACAGATAGCGGAGTAGATATTTCCATGTTCATACAGATAGCGGTGTAGATATTTCCATGTTCATACAGATAGCGGTGTAGATATTTCCATGTTCATACAGATAGCGGTGTAGTTATTTCCATGTTTATTGAGATAACATTGTAGATATTTCCATGTTTATACAGAGAGCGGGGTAGATATTTCCATGTTCAAATGGATAGCGGTGTAGATATTTCCATGATCATACAGATAGCAGTGTAGATATTTCCATGTTCATACAGATAGCGGTGTAGATTTTTCCATTTTCATACAGATGGTAGTACAGATATTTCCAGTTTCATACAGATGGCGGTGAAGATATTTCCATGTTGATACAGAAGGCGGTGTATATATTTCCATGTTGATACAGATGGCGGTGTAGATAATTTCATGTTCTTACAGATGGCGGTGTGGATATTTACATGTTTATACAGATAGCGGTGAAGATATTTCCATGTTTATACAGAGAGCAGTGTAGTCATTTCCAAGTTTTTACCGATGGCGGTGTAGATATTTCCATGTTTATAGAGATAGCAGTCTAGTTATTTCCATATTTAAACAGATAACAGTGTAGATATTTCCATACTTATGCAGATAGAGGTGTAGATATTTCTGTGTTTATACAGATAACATTGTAGATATTTCCATGATCATACAGATGGCGGTGTAGATAATTCCATTTTGATACAGATGGCGGTGTAGATATTTCCATGTTTATACAGATGACTGTGTAGATATTTCCTTGTTTATACAGATGGCGGTGTAGTTATTTCCATGTTTATATAGATAGCGGTGTAGATATTTCCATGTTTACACAGATAGCGGTGTAGATATTTCCATGTTTATACAGATAGCGGTGCAGATATTTCCATGTTTATTCAGATAGCGGTGTAGATATTTCCATGTTTTTATAGATAGCAGTGAAGATATTTCCCTGTTTTACAGATAGCAGTGTAGATATTTCCATATTCATACAGATTGAGGTGTAGATTTTTCCATGCTCCTACAGATGTCGGTGAAGATATTTCCATGTTGATACAGATGGCGGTGTATATATTTCCATATTGATACATATGGCGGTGTAGATAATTCCATCTTCTTACAGATGGCTGTGTAGTTATTTCCATGTTCATGCAGATGGCGGTGTAGATATTTCCATGTTTATACAGATAGCGGTGTATATATATTTCAATGTTCAAACAGATAGCGGTGTAGATATTTCCATGTTTACGGAGATGGCGGTGTAGATATTTCCTTCTTTATAGAGATAGTGTTGTAGATATTTCCATGTTTATACAGATAGCGGAGTAGATATTGCCATGCTTGTACAGATAGCGGTGTAGATAGTTCCATGTTTATACAGATGGCAGTGTGGATATTTCCATGTTTATAGATATAGCGGGGTAGATATTTCAGTGTTTATAGAGATAGCGGTGTAGATATTTCCATGTTTTTACAGATAGCGGTGCAGATATTTCCATGTTTATACAGAGAGCAATGTAGATATTTCCATGTTTATAGAGATAGCGGTGTCAATATTTCCATGTTTATAGAGATAGTGGTGTAGATATTTCCATGTTTATAGAGATATTGGTGTAGATATTTCCATGATTATAGAGATTGTGGTGTAGTTATTTCCATGTTTATAGAGATAGCAGTGTAGAAATTTCCCTGTTTCACAGAAAGCAGTGTAGTTATTTCCATGTTTATACAGATAGCGGTGTAGATATTTCCATGTTTATACAGATGGCAGTGTAGATATTTCCATGTTTATAGAGATGGCGGTGTAGATATTTCCTTGTTTATACAGATAGCGGTGTAAATATTTCGATGTTTATAGAGATAGGTTTGTAGGTATTTCCATGTTCATACAGATAGCGGTGTAGATATTTCCATGTTCATACAGAAGGCGGTGTAGATATTTCCATCTTCATACAGATGGCGGTGAAGATATTTGCATGTTCATACAGATGGCGGTGTAGATATTTCCATGTTCATACAGATGTCGGTGTAGGTATTTCCATGTTCACACAGATGTCTGTGTAGTTATATCCATGTTCATACAGATGACGTTGTTGATATTTCCATGTTCATACCGAGGGCGGTGTAGATATTTCCATGTTTATAGAGATGGCGGTGTAGATATTTCCAAGTTTATACAGATGGCAGTGTAGATATTTCCATGTTCATACAGATAGCGGTGTAGATATTTCCATGTTTATGGAGATATCGGTGTAGATATTTCCATGTTTATACAGATAGCGGTGTAGATATTTCCATGATTACACAGATAGCGGTGTAGATATTTCCATGTTTATATAGATAGCGGTGTAGATATTTACATGTTTATACAGATAGCGGTGAAGATATTTCCATGTTTATACATACAGCGGTGTAGATATTTCCATGTTTATACTGAGAGCATTGTAGATATTTCCATGTTTATAGAGTTAGCAGTGTAGATATTTCCCTGTTTTACAGATAGCAGAGTAGATATTTCCATGTTTATACAGATTGCAGTGTAGACATTTCCATGTTTATACCGATAGCGGTGTAGATATTTCTGTGTTTATACATATAACGGTGTAGATATTTCCATGATCATACAGATGGCGGTGTGGATATTTCCATTTTGATACAGACTGGGTGTAGATATTTTCATGTTTATACAGATGACGGTGTAGATATTTACATGTTTATAGACATGGCGGTGTAGATATTTCCATGTTTTTACATATAGCGGTGTCGATATTTCCATGTTTATGGAGATATCGGTGTAGGTATTTCCCTGTTTATAGAGAGAGCGTTGTAGATATTTCCATGTTTATACAGATAGCGGTGTAGATATTTCCCTGTTTTACAGATAGCAGTGTAGATATTTCCATGTTTATACAGATAGCGGTGTAGATATTTCCATGTACATACAGATAGCGGTGTAGATATTCCCATGTTTATTCACATGGCAATGTAGATATTTACATGTTTATAGGGATGGCGGTGTAGATATTTCCTTGTATTGAAAGATAGCTGTGTAGATATTTCCATTTTTATACAGATAGCGCTGAAGATATTTCCATGATTATACAGATAGTGGTGTAGATATTTCCATGTTTATACAGATAGCGGTGTAGATATTTCCATGTTTATACAGATAGCGGTGTAGATATTTCCATGTTTATGGAGATGACATTATAGTTATTTACTTGTTTATACAGATGGTGGTGTCGATATTTCCATATTCATACAGATAGCGGTGTAGATATTTCCATATTTATACACATGGCGGTGTAGATATTTCCATGTGCATACAGATGCCGGTGTAGATATTTCAATGTTTATAGAGATGACGGTGTAGATATTTCCATGTTTATACAGATGGCAGTGTAGATATTTCCATGTTTATACCCATAGCGGTGTAGATATTTCCATGTTTATACACATAGCGGTATAGATATTTCTATGTTTACAGAGATATTGGTGTAGATATTTCCATGTTTATAGAGATAGTCGTGTAGATATTTCCATGTTTATAGAGATAGCGGTGTCGATAATTCCCTGTTTCACAGACAGCAGTGTAGATATTGCCATGTTTATTCAGATAGCGGTGTAGATATATCCATGTTTATAGAGATAGCGGTGTAATTATTTCCATGTTTATAGAGATGGCGGTGGAGATATTTCCGTGTTTATAGAGATGGCGGTGTAGATATTTCCATGTTTATACAGATGGCGGTGTAGGTATTTCCATGTTTATACAGATAGCGGTGTAGGTATTTCCATGCTTATACAGATAGCGGTGTAGATATTTCCATGTTCATACAGATAGCTTTGTAAATATTTCCAAGTTTATACAGATAGCGGTGTAGATATTTCCATGTTTATAGAGATAGCGTTTTAGATATTTCCATGTTTATACATATAGCGGTATAGATATTTCCATGTTTAAACAGATGGCGGTGTAGATATTTCCATGTTTATACTGGTGGCGGTGTAGTTATTTCCATATTCATACAGATGGCGTTGTAGATATTTCAATGTTTATAGAGATGGCGGTGTAGATATTTCCATGTTTATACAGATGGCGGTGTAGGTATTTCCATGTTTATATAGATAGCGGTGTAGGTATTTCCAAGCTTATACAGATAGCGGTGTAGATATTTCCATGTTCATACAGATAGTGTTGTAAATATTTCCATGTTTGTACAGATAGCGGTGTAGATATTTCCATGTTTATAGAGATAGCGGTATAGATATTTCCATGTTGATACACATAGCGGTGTAGATATTTCCATGTTTATAGAGATAGCGGTGTAGATATTTCCAAGTTTATAGAGACGGCGGCTTGGATATTTCCATGTTTATATATGTGGCGGTGTATATATTTCCATGTTTATGCAGATGGCGGTGTAGATATTTCCATGTTTATACAGATGACGGTGTAGATATTTCCATGTTTATACAGATGGCGGTGTAGATACTTCCATATTTATACAGATGCCGCTGTAGATATTTTCATGTTCATACAGATAGCGGTGTAGATATTTCCATGTTTATAGAGATGGCGCTGTAGATATTTCCTTGTTTATACACATAGCAGTGTAGATATTTCCATGTTTAAAGAGATGGCGGTGTAGATATTTCCATGTTTGTACAGGTAGCTGTGAAGATATTTCCATATTTATACAGGTAGCGGTACAGATATGTGAATTCATTAAACCTCTTTTTCTTTATAAATTACCCAGTCTTGGGTATGTCTTTATCAGCAGCATGAAAATTGACTAATACACTCACTGTCCATGAATGATACTCTGTTAGCCCATTTGCATTGTTATAAAGAAATACCTGAGGCTGGGTTATTTATAAAGAAATGAGGTTTATTTGGCTCCTTGTTGTGAAGGCTGTACATGAAGCATAGTACTGGCACCTGCTTCCAGGGAGGGCATCAGGAACCTTCCAATCATGGTGGAAGGTGAAGGGAAACCAGCATATCACATGGTGAGAGCGGAAGTAAGAGAGACAGGGAAGAGGTGTCAGTCTCTTTTAAACAACCAGATATCGCATGAACTCACAGGGTAAGAACTCATTCATTACCAAGAGGACAGCACCAAGCCATTCAGGAGGCATCTATCTCCAACATTGGGGATCACATTTTAACGTGAGATTTGAAGGGGACAAACATCCAAACTATGTCAGATACCAAAGCTGACAATGCTTAGGATCTTTAGCTGTTCCAGGTTCTGGGAAAAGGGAGAGAGTTAGCTTCCCTCGTCTATGCTGTGCTACTCCATATTATATTAGTAATTATTGTTCTCTAAAGGTTTTTGAAAGCAAATAAACAAATGCAAGGCAAAATATACGAAATGCAAGGCAAAACATACGAAATGCAAGGCAAATGCATTAAAAACTTTTGAGTGTTAATATATAGATTTTATTTTATCTTTTTAATTTCTTTTGCTTAACCAAATAGATTATGTAGTTTTGATTAACTGGCCATGAAATAGCTCTGCCTACATAGAATTTCCCATGAATAATTGGTTGTGGAGACTTTTATGTGTAACCCAAATCCTCCCTCAAAACTGAAGTTTGCCCAGCTATTGGGAGTGTTGGCAAATCATGCCTCTCAGCTGATTCTCTCTAGAATTTATTCTCAGGAGATCTAATTAATAACTTGTCAAGCTGATGTCCATCCTTGGGGACAACTCGTATCTGAAGAATGGCCAGTGAAAGGTATTAAAACTCCATACTCCTGCCTCAATTTAGGGCAACTCTGAAGGGTCACCCCAGCTTCTCAGCTCCCCCTTGAGATTAGCTGAGGTATTTGTTGTGACTGCCTCACATCTCAACTCCCTTTGTCCAATTCAGCTTTTTCGCCACAGTTGTTGGCTCCTAGGATTTTACCCAGTTAAATGTTCTCTACACAAATCTCTATCTCAAATCTGCTTTACAGGGAATGTGGCCTCAGACAGGTTTTCATTAGGTTCTGGACGTAACTCTCATTAGTCATTGATATGATTCGGCTGTGTCTCCACCCGAATCTCACCTTGATTGTAATTATCCCCGCATGTCAAGGATGGAGTCAGGTGGAGATCATTGAATCATAGGGGCGGGTTCCCCCTACTGTTCTCCTGGTAGCGAATAAGTCTCACGAGATCTGATGCTTTTAAAATGGGAGTTTCCCTACACAAGCTTTCTTCTCTGCTACCATTATGATGTGCCTTTGCTTCTTTTTTGCCTTCTGCCGTGACTGTGAGGCCTCCCCAGCCATGTGGAATTGTGAGTTCATTAAACCTCTTTCCTTTCTAAATTACCCGGTCTTGGGTATGACTTTATTAGCAGCATGACAACAAACTAGTGCAGTCTGTTCTATAAGCCCAAGTCGGATCACAGAGTCCCGCTTTCTGTTTTTTTTTTCTAGCCCATATTTCTACTAAAACTTGACTCATATAGACTTAAAACAAAATAATTAAGCATGGCTAGTAATTATTTAATATTTTATACGTGTCAGGTACTGTATTTTGTAACTTATCTTTTAATAATCTTTCCAAATCTCTAAAAGGAGAATTCTGCTCTTTTATAGAGAAAATAAGGATGGCTCAATCTTTTGATTTTTATTACAAGCTTTATTTTGTATAACATATAATAAACTAAAAATGTTGAAAGTTTAGAAACCATCAGCACACAGTCGAGGTGATGGAAATATACTTCACCTCCAGTTTCCTGATGCCTCTTTATAATACATTCCTCTGGCCCCTCATTCCTGGCCCTTAAAATCCACCAAACTGCTTTCTGTCACTGGACAGTAATTTATACAGTCAAAAAATGTATATAAATTATATTTTACACTATGCACTTTTTTGTCTGACATTTTATGTTTTTTTCTCTGCATGTTTTATCTCTAGAGTCTGCCTTGTTTCACTTAGTATAGTTATTTTGAGATTCATTCATGTTATAGTATGTATCCATAATTAATTCGGATAAAGCAAGTTAATTCATTAATGTATTGATTGATATTTAGACTGTTTCTAGTTTGGGCTATTATGAATACATGTGCTATGAACATTTGTGTTGATATCATTATATGAACACCTACTTTTATCTCTCTTGGGTAAATACCCAGGAGTGCAATGGCTGAGTCTTACGGCAGAAGTATGTTTAACTTTTTAAGGGACTCTTAAACTGTTTTTCAAAGGTTACACTTTTTTGTATTCCCATCAGCAGTGTATGAGAGTTTCAGCTTCTCCACATCCAAGCCAGTGCTTGGCTATTATCAGTCATGCTAATCTTAGCTATTTAAAAATAGATAGTGGCGTCTCATTTTGGTTTTAATTTGCATTGCCCTAAGCATTAATTATGTTGAGCATATGTGCTTATTTACCAAACAAATGTCTACTTTGTAATGTCTGTTCCAGTCTTTCACCCAAGTTTTAAATGGGGTTGTTTGTTTTTCATTATTAAATTTTGAGCTTTTAAAATATATTTTTGATGCAAGCCTTTCATCAGATATATGAATTGCAAATATTTTCTCCCAGCCTGCAGCTTGTCTTTTCAGTCTCTTAATAGATTCTTTTGAAGAGCAGATTCTTTTTTTTAAATTTGATGAGTTCTTCTTATCAATATATTATTATATAAATCATGCTGTGGGGTCATATCAAAGAAAGCTTTGCCTGACTCAAAGTCCCAAATGTTTTCACATCTTCCCTCTCCTCTCCTTTGGGAACTGAGATTACACGTAAATTCAGTTACTTGAAATTTACTGTCTACTATTGCTCTGTTCATGTTTTTTAAAAGTTTATTTTCTCTCTATATTTTATTTTGAGAGGTGTCTATCTTTTCTTCTTTAATGACTAACGTGCTATCAGCCTACCATGTAGCTGGGACTACAGCCGCATGCTACTATGCCCCGCTAATTTTTGTATTTTTAGTAGAGATGGGATTTCACCATATTGGTCAGGCTGGTCCTGAACTCCTGACTTCGTGATCCACCTGCCTCGGCCTCACAAAATGCTGAGATTACAGGCGTGAGCCACTGCGCCCAGCCTCCTTTAGTGTATCTTGCATGTCTCTATTTTAGAACATATAGAATACTGTTTCAATAAGCATTTGAATGTTCTTAACTGATAACTCTGGCACCTTGATTTACTCTGGATCAGTTCTGACTCAGTGATTTTTCTCCTTATTATGAGCCACGTTCTTCTGTCTTTTGTTGTTACTGTTGTGTCTCTGCTAAACTGTGTCTGGATGTCAGATATGGTGACTTTTATCTTATTGAGTGCTGGAAGTATATATAAATATTCTTGATCTTTGTATTGGTATGTATTTAAGTTTAGTTGGAAAGAGTTTGACTCTTTTTGGTCTTGCTTTAAAAATTCATTAGGTGGGATCAGACCAGTTCTCATTTTAGAGCTAATCACTCCCAACTAGTGAGGCAAGATCCTTCTGGGTATCCCTGGGAATCTTGAGGTGTTCCTGGTTTGGCTGATAAAATAAGCACTATTACTGGACCTTGGTGAGCATGTGTACTGTTACTTTTCATCTTATCTGGGTGTTGTTTCCCCAACCGTAGGTACTTTTCTCTAGGCCTGTCCTAACAATTACTTAGCTATGTACTTTAGGGGGACCCTTTGCAGAGCTCTGGAGTTCTCTTTCTGTGCAGCCCCTTCTTCTCGGAAACCTTGTCCTGAGAGCTCATTTCAACAAGGTTTCTGTGGACTCTCAGCTCTGTCCCCTCAGCTCAGGGAGAACGATGGGCTCCTCTTGGGCTTTTCTCCTGGAGTAGTGGGCTGGAAAACTTTCTCCAGGCATAAATTAGGGCAGTTGATAGGCTCACCTTGTTTGAGACTGACTTTACAGGGTCTTGCAAACTTTTGTGGCATACATTTTGGCCATTTTTTTGGTTGTTTCAGGAGGGAGAGAAAGTCTAGTTCTTGTTACTCCATCATGGTCATTGCAGAAGTCAACCTAACTGATATTTATCAATACAGTCTGTTGCTACACATTGAACTTGCTTAAGATAATTTTTAGATGGCACAGAACTTTCTGTCCATTGAATGAGACTCTCTGCTTATTTTGCAAGTGCTCATTTGTATGGAGACATTTGTATGGAGAAACTTCAAAAAGTTTGTGGAAAAATGAAGTTAAAAGATAAACATTGAAAATGTGATCTTCGGTTTTCATCCCTAAAGAACTGATGGTCCTGGGAACTTAACAATGTCAATGCAGTCTCTTATACATTATTAACTTAAGAAAAATGGGTGCCCTTTCCACATTTGTTGAGATTGGGAAACAAAAAGAAGTCAGAAGGAGCCAAATCAGAGCTGTAAGGTGGATGCCTGACAATTTCCCATTGAGACTCTCACAAAATTGCCTTTGCTTGATGACAGGAATGAGCAGAAACATTGTGGTGTTAGAGGACTGTCTGCTAAAGCTTTCCCAGGTATTTTGCCCTAAAACTTTGGCTAACTTATTCAAAACACTCTCATGATATGCAGATATTATTGTTCTTTGACCTTCCACAAAGTCAACAAGCAAAATGCCTGGAATGTCCCCAAAAAACTGTTGCCGTGACCTTTGCTCTTGAGTGATCCCCTTTAGCTTTGACTGGACCACTTCCACCTTTGGTAGCCATTGCTTTGATTGTGTTTTGCCCTCAGGATCATACTGGGAAAGCCATGTTTTATCTTCTGTTACAATTCTTCAAAGAAATCCTTCAGGATCTTGACCCTAGTTCTTTAAAATTTCCATTGAGAGCTCTCCTCTTGTCTGCAGCTGATCTGAGCACAACACTTTTGGCACCCATGCAGTGGAAAGTTGGTTCAACTTTAATTTTTTAGTCAGAACTGTGTAAGCTGAACCAATTAAGATGTCTACGATGTTGGCTATTGTTTGTGCTGTTGATTATCAGTCCTCTTCAATTAGGGCACAAACAAGATTAATTTTTTTCCTTGCAAATTGATATGGATGATCTGTCCCTGTGGACTTCATCTTCCACATCATCTCGTTTCTTCTTTAAAAAAGCTGTCCGCTTGTGAACTACTGATTTCTTTGGTGCATTGTCCCCTCAAGCTTCTTGTAAAGCATCAGTGATTTCACCATTCTTTCACTCAAGCTTCATCATAATCTAATGTTTGTTCTTGCTTCAATTTTAGCAGAATTTACATTGCTCTGCTAGGGGCTCTTTTCAAACTAATGTCTACTCCTTCTTACTGTCTCAAACTAGATCCTGTTCAAACATGCTATAATAAATTAGTATGAGTTTATTTTGCTGCCAAAATTGAAACCTTTGCATAGTTTTTTTCATAATATACATTTTCCATGAACTTTTTAAGGCCTCTCATGTATCCACAGGTAGAGTGCCTTACCTATTCTGACTTCAGTCAATTATTCAAGACCTTTCCTTGTCAGTGATACATTAGAAAGGTAGAGTATTGAAAAATAAGAGTAGCTTCTGCTGATTAAGAAATACTATATCTTTTTCTACTTCTTTCTTTTTTTTTTTTCTTTTTTTTTTTTTTTTTTTTTGAGACAGCATCTTTCTCTGTCACCCAGGCTGGAGTGCAGTGGTGTGATCTCAGCTCACTGCAACCTCTGCCTCCCAGGGTCAAGTGATTCTCCTGCCTCAGCCTCCCGAGTAGCTGGGACTATAGGTGCCTGCCACCACACCCAGCTAATTTTTGTATTTTTAGTGGAGACAAGGTTTTACCATATTGGCCAGGCTGGTCTTGAACTCCTGACCTTGTGATCTGCCTGATTCGGCCTCCCAAAGCGCTGGGATTACAGTCATGAGCCACCGTACCTAGCTTTCTACTTCTTTCTTATTATTTTCCTCCTCTCTCATTCCTATATTCTCTCCTTTCTCCTACTTTCCTCCCCACTCCCTGTTTCCTTCCTTTCATCTTTCCTATTTTCAAGACTTAATATTTCTTGAACCTCCGATGTTATCATAGTATGTTATTTGTTTAATTTTCACATAACAATAATAGTTTAAATACAAATAATATTTATTTTCATCCCCATGTTATCAGTATAACAGTAAAGATGTGGAGAGGCCAGCTGGGCATGGTGGCTCAAGCCTGTAATCCCAGCACATTGGGAGGCCGAGGTGGGTGGATCACGAGGTCAGGAGATCGAGACCATCCTGGCTAACATGGTGAAACCCCATCTCTACTAAAAAATAGAAAAAATTAGCTGGGCGTGGTGGCACGTGCCTGTAGTCCCAGCTACTCGGGAGGCTGAGGCAGGAGAATAGTGTGAACCCGGGAGGCAGAACTTGCAGTGAGCCAAGATCACGCCACTGCACTCCAGCCTGGGTGACAGAGCGAGACTCTGTCTCAAAAAATAAATAAATAAATAAATGAAAATAAAATTAAAAAAATGATGTGGAGAGGCCAAACCAATGGCTCTTATATCCACGTTCTTTCTTCTAAATGATTTCACCTTAGTTTTGGTCTGCATCTCTAACCATAGCTAGTTGCAGCAGGACTTCTATCTGGCCTTGCTGCTCTCATTTTTGGACCTCCTCACTGAAATCAAATTGATCTTTCTAAAATGCAAACCTGGTCTTAGTATTTTATTACTTAAAACCCATTGGTGGCTTTCCATGATTTATGGAATAAAGTCAAAATTCCTGTTTTTGCCCATGTTTCTGTGTGCCTCTCATCCCTACATTTACTGATTCCTGTGTGCCATAAATTGCCAGTTGTCCAGAGTTCATTCTCTTTTTGTACTTGGGAGGACTTCTGCATCCTGCAACTTTTCCCCTGAAACGTGCTTGGAAAATACCTACTCATTTTTTTCAGATTCAGGTTAGCTTTTTACTTCAGTTTCTTTTCCTGAAGCTTATACTGACTGCTCCATATGGCTTTGGGGATTAGCTACTCATTCCTTTGTGCCCTTTGTAGATACACATTTATCATGGAGTCTTTTTTTTTTTTTTTTTGAGACAGAGTCTCACTCTGTCACCAGGCTGGAGGGCAGTGGTGTGATCTCAGCTCACTGCAACCTTTACCTTCCAGGTTCAACTGATTCTCTTGCCTCAGCCTCCCAAGTAACTACAGGCGTGCACCACCGTGCCCAGCTAATTTTTGTATTTTTAGTAGAGACGGGGTTTCACTATGTTGGCCAGGATGGTCTCGATCTCTTGACCTCGTGATCTGCCCACGTTGGCCTCCCAAACTGCTGGGATTACAGGCATGAACCACCGCTCCCAATCAGTCATGCAGTCTTTATACTTACTTGTTTACTTGCCTGTGAGCTCACTGAATGCAGGGACTATTTCCTTGTTGCTCTAGCACCTACACCAGTACCTGGTATCCAGAAGCTGTATGCTAAATGTTTGTTGAGTGGCTGTTTGACTGAATGATTGTACTCCTAATTAGTAGATAGAAAGCCATGAACTTCCCAGTTCATCATTCTTTGTGCTCAATTCTGGTTTCTTTATTGTGTTCAAAAGAGTTCCTTAGTGACATAAAACTATGGAGCTAGTATGTCAGCTCATTTAAGCAATGATTGGTTTATGTATATAAGAGACTTCAATAATTATATATTTTTATTTCAGTTTCAATAAATGATCAATTGATTAATTTTCTCTGTTTTGGCTTATTGTTCACATTTAATATCAAATAAAAGTGTTTTACTTAAAATTATTCATGCCAATTATGACAGTTAGGTGAATATTACTTTGATTTACATTCCAGTAGTAGTTTTGGTTGAACCCTGAATATGCTAAGACGTCCCTTTTCTTTTTTCTTATGAACAGGCTACTGTGTTTACATATATTATTAAAATCTTCTTTGAAAATACGAAGAATGTTACATTTCTTATATTTAGTTCTCTGTGCTTCAGAATTCCTGTGATACTTGCACTTAAGTCCTTCTGAGCAGTTGATGTTGATATTTATGTGGTTAATTTCATGAAACGTGGTGGTTTTCATTTCTATCATTAATTTATACAGGAGATAGACTGTTTTCCAGGTGTAAGCTCAGTCATATAATTAGAAAATTTATAAGCAGAAAGGAGTTATTTGGTCTAACCCATTTATTCTACAGATAGAGAAATTAGAGTCCAGAAACTCTGTCTTCTTTAAAGTCTTACAGGTATTTAAGAAAAAAGAATAGACTTGAGGTTTCTGTGCTCTGAACCCAGTGATCTTGACACTGTAATGATCTTCATCCATATTATTCACAGAAGTAAATATAATCACATATTAAATAAGAAACAAAAATACTAAGGAGATATTATACTGAAAAATGAAATAATATTATCTTAATTATTTTGATCAGATTCAATCTATAGCAGCTTGAAGGCTAATAATTCCAATGATTCTCTGAATAAACCATTTTTCTAATAAGATTACAGGTTTTAGTAATCTAATTATTTTGACTGATGCAAATGTTACCCCGCCAGTCTGAAAAATGTGTTTATTTATATGTCATAAAGAATAATTTATTCCAAAAAGGCTAATTTTCAAAATATATGTATCTTCTGAAACTGTATCTATTTTTTCCCCACGTTTTCTAAATATATTTTAGAGGGCATTTGTAGATTTTCATGGTGCTGAAAAATTAAGGTATAATGGTCTCATGAAGGAGAATAATGTCATTTAGACATTGTAATTTTGGAGGATCACAATACTTTTTGGAATGTGGTTGTTGCAGCACTGGTCACTTATACTAATTATATAATAACATACTATACTAATGCAATAATATACCATATGAAATTATTCAGTGGTAAATTTGTCTTAAATCCTCTAGAATACTGCAAAGAAATAGTTTATATAAGAAAGAGTACCATAGCAGATGTGAACACAATATTTCCTATTTTTTTCTTCTTTTTTATTTTTTTGAAGACAAGTTCTCACTCTGTTGCCCAGACTGGAGTTCAGTGCCATGTTCATAGTTCACTGCAACCTCAAACTCCCAAGCTCAAGTGATCCTCTTGATTCAGCCTCTGAAGTAGCTGTGCCTATAGGTGTGCACCACCACACCGGCTAAGTTTTAAAATTTTTTATAGATATGTTGCCCAAGCTGGTCTCAAATTCTTGAGCTCAAGAGATCTTCTCACCTTGGCCTCCCAGAGTGTTGGGATTACAGGCATGAGTCACCATACTCAGCCAATATTTCTTTTGTAAAAGACATTTTCTAACATACTTCTCATTTTAACTAACATAATATTCAAAGTGTAGATCTGAGAAAGAGATAGTGCCTGCAGATCTGGGATCCTACATGCTAATATTATGGGATGCATTCAGATTTGATCAGCAGATATTCCATTTATTCTAGAACACCACCAGCAGAAGAATGTAATTACGTCTATCACTAAAACTTTGTGTCAATACAGACTACTGTATTTGTTATCCTAGATGGTCCTTGGATGGCAGCCTTAAGCAATTTTAAACCTAGACAGGTGATGTACTTTTTCTTCTTGGATAATTTTCATGGTTTTATCTAATTTGGTTGTAACTAATGTGTTTAATATGGCTTGCTTGTTTTTTAAAAAGTTGTTCAGTATCCTTAGAACTCAGTGCTGATTTCTTTTTCTAGCAGGCCTTTTATATAGGACATCTCACTTTCTCCTGGCTCTCTACTACTAGCATGAGGTCTCTGAAAAATCAAGACAGCAAAATAATTTGTTATAGAACAGCCTATGTAGAGGGACAGGGGAGGAGTCATATTCCAAGAGGGAAAGACCTTTGAGCCAGGCTCAATTTGTAGAGGCTGTTGAATGAAAATGAGAGAGAGAGAATGCACACTTTATTGCACTATTAAAGCAAAATTCTGACAATAACTTCTAAAAATGATTCAACTCTTATACACTGAGAATATGACAGACCTTCCAAAAGTATAATTTCTTACATGAACGTCCAGGTATATAAGGAAAAATAACTGTTTCATACCAATATCTCCAGCCGCCTTTATTGTTGGTTCACCACATAGGTTTTTATCAGAATCGCAGAACATTAATTTTTTAAAGTAGCTACCATTACAACTAGCTTGAGAAGAACTTTCTTTTTAATAATTCGACCCAGATGCATTCTAGATACTCCAGTGTTACGAATCGATGGCTTCATGAGGAGCCACTGTTGACTCATGCTATCTCTGGACACACTGACAGGAAATGTTTTCTTACACCTGTTTTCCTCCTGCTTTTCCTTGGTAGGACTTAGTGCCTTGGCATAGTTCAGTATCAATGGCAGTCATAGAGAAGTGTTACAGAAACCCAGCTTATTCCAACTTGTGAATTATTTGGCACCCAGGAACCAGGTCTTACAATCTTCAACCCACTTTTTCCTAACATGGCCCCTTTTCTGAAATGTTTATTTATATATGATGTAGGCCTGGGGAAAGGACATGGACTTTCAAAGAAAATATTCTCCAATAGATCTCTCAACTCCAGAGAACCTTCTGACTAAATCTGAAAGAATTCCACTGTGCTCTGATAACATCCTTTAATAATGAAGGAAAAGATATTTTTCCCCCAGGAGGATTTTGTAGTGAAAGAGATGGCATAATTTTCTTAAAAAATGTTGTTTATAATCTCATTTGTTTTTTCATTTGTGGGGTGTGTCTTAAATCCTAAATGGTACATCCTTTTTAAAATACTTCTAGTAATAAAATGTTTCTGAAGTTATGTTGTAAGTATCATTGGACTATGTTTAATAATGTTAAGTTGATCCCACTTCCCCTGAAATTATATACATAAATGCTGAAAGTATAAATTTACATATACAACTTCATGGAACATTTTTCTTCCAAGTGTGCATTTGCTAGAATTTGCATTGAAAGGTTTTGGAAGGAGCCTGTTGGTATGAATCCTGTGTGAGCAACACTCAGATTTGTTGCATACTGAACAGCATGCTAAATCTCACTTCACAATCTTAGATTTCTCATCTACCATCTTGAGCTGAATTTAAAATGTAACTGCAGTTTATTATGTCACCTGTTCGTCAAACACTGATGCAAAGCTTAGTTTTCAGTGTGAAGAACCCATGACTAGAGAAGGGAAGAAGAAAGGGTCAAGCAGACCTCATTAAAGAGTGTATGGGCAAGAAAACACATCAGATGTCTTGATAGGTTTTTTAAAGTCCTGTTAGACTTGTCATGATTTCCAAAACACTAAATGCCATCTAGTATTTTGGACCCTCCAAAATTACAGTAGAATATTATTATGGGTCATCTTAATTGGAAATATACAGGGAAATCCTGATGATTAATGTAGACTAGTGATAGCTCTCACACATTTATATAACCTATGTTGAAAAGAAAGAAGAAAGGCAGGAAGGAAAGAAGGAAAAAGAGCGGAGAGAAAGGAACAAGAAAACACGTGGATTTGTGGAAATGAAAATTTTTAAATTACTAATTTGCAAGAATGGGTAAGAAAAATACCGAGTATGAACATAAATGCTTTCAATTCCGTTTGTCTCTTAATCCTTCTCAGTCCGTGGCCAGTTTTGAAACTTGGTGTAACTTCCTTCCTTTATTCCTCCCTCCCTTGCTCCCTCCATCCCTTCTTGCCAGCCTCCTTCCCTTCCTCTCTCCTTGAGTTTCCTTCTTCTTTCTTGTTCCCTCCCTCCCTCCCTCTCTCTTTTTTCCCCTTAGTTTCCCCAGAAGCACATATACCAGCCATTTGAATGCTTTCTGCTCATAGATACTGCCAAGCCCCCTCACCCAGACTGCTGACTAGATTTGGTAGAATGGAGTGAGAAACATAGACTTTGTGTCTGTGGCGGCCACCTCTGATGTTGCAGACTTTTGCCGTGATTATGCACTCCAGCCGAGGGACGCTAGAGAGGTTGAAATTTCAACTGTGGGATTTGCCATTTTGGAATTTGCAGAAATGTACTGGATATGCTAACAGCAGCCTGGCTAGCCTCCACTTCACAAGGAAGTATTTAAATATACACGTGTAATATGAAGAAAATTGCATTAGATCATAAGGGATGAATTATTTTGTAAATGACTATACCATCAAATACCATACCTGATATCAATCATCTTCATCAGACAGTATCTGTGTATGTAAGGAGATAAACAAAAAAGCAGGAGTTTATTTCTCTCTAATGTATCCTCGACTCTCTAGCAGTGACCTCTGAAATGTCTCTTCTGATCCAGACTTGTTTGAATCATGTGCAACATTTTAGATTTGTCTTTTCTCTGCAAGTTTTTTTTCGTTAAGTACCATAACATATTGAACCAAATAGTTTTGCTTGCTTTCTATTGATGACACATGATTTTGGCTTTTATCTTCAGTGGAAAATCAATGTGTCACACGGAGTTCACTAAGAAAAAGGTATGGGGCCTCTTTGTAATTCTTTGTCAGATGATTGCTTTATCTTGATTTATGCCTTCAAACTTTTTCCCATTCAGCAGAAAATATTGTGTCGCTATCTGTGAGAGCAAAGCGATCTATACCAATTTATGCTCTAAGTGTAGCCTCCTTCCAGAACTGCTTATGGAACATATCAACTCACTATAGATTAGGGACATAATGGATTCTTCTTTCTTAAAAGTGGCAGATTGACAATTTTAGTTCATATACAAGCTTTTATATTAACATTAAAACAATATTTCTATGTAAAGTAAAATATTGTAGTTGATTATTATTCGAGGGCCTCCCAGAATTTCAAGGTCTGAAAATAAATTCAGTGTTCCTGGTGGTAACAAAATTGCCCCTACTTCCTTGTATCAGGACTGCCATTTGGAACTGCTGGGGAAGCTCTTTTCAGAAATTATTTTCAAAACAGCATTGTTGCCTTTTGCCAAACTGAAATCTGGTTGTAAACTTTTGAAAACTAGTTCCTTGGAATGGAATTCAAGTTGTCTTCTAAGCATTTTTTTTTAACTCAAACATACATTCTATCTTGCTTTATTATGTCGCTATTTGTGTAGGAAACATATTTCTATTTTTACCATTTTCAATTTATTTACATTTACATTTACATTTGTGTGTATATATATATACACACATACATACACTTTAAGTTCTGGGATACATTTGCAGAACTTGCAGTTTTGTGAAATAGGTATACATGTGCTGTCGTGGTTTGCTGCACCCATCAACTCGTCATCTACATTAAGTATTTCTCCTAATGCTATCCCTCCTCTTTCCTTCCTACCCACTGACAGGCCCCAGTGTGTGATGTTCCCCTCCCTGTGTCTATGTGTTCTCATTGTTCAACTCCCACTTATGAGTGAGAACATGTGGTGTTTGGTTTTCTGTTCTTGTGATAGTTTGCTGAGAATGATGGTTTCCAGCTTCATCCATGTCTCTGCAAAAGACATTAATCCATCCTTTTTTATAGCTGCATGGCATTCCATGGTGTATATGTGCCACATATTCTTTATCCAGTCTATCATTGATGGGCATTTGGGTTGGTTCCTAGTCTTTGCTCTTGTGAATAGTGCTGCAATAAACATATGTGTGAATGTGTCTTTATAGTAGAATGATTTATAATCCTTTGGATGTGTACCTAGTAATGAGACTGTTAGGTCAAATGATATTTCTAGTTCTGGATCCTTGAGGAATTGCTACACTGTCTTCCACAATGGTTGAACTAATTTACACTCCCACCAACAGTGTAAAAGCATTCCTATTTCTCCACATCCTCTCTAGCACCTGTTGTTTCCTGACTTTTTAATGATTGCCATTCTAACTGGCGCGAGATGGTATCTCATTGGACCAGGGGTGATGAGCTTTTTTTTTTTTTTTCTTTGAGACAGCCTCACTCTGTCACCCAGGGTGGAGTGCAGTGGCACAATTTCGGCTCACTGCAACCTCCACCTAATGGGTTCAAGCAATTCTCCTGCCTTAGCCTCTTGAGTAGCTGGGATTACAGATATATACCACCACGCCTGGCTAAAGTTTTTTTGTGTGTTTTTGGTAGAGACAGAGTTTCACCATAGTGGCCAGGCAAGTCTCAAACTCCTGACCTTGTGATCCACTCGCCTTGGCCTCCCAAAGTGATGGGATTACAGGCGTGAGACACCACGCCCAGCCTATGATGAGCTTTTTCTCATGTGTTTATTGGCCGCATAAATGTCTTCTTTTGAGAAGTGTCTGTTCATATCCTTTTCCCACTTTTTGATGGGGTTGTTTTTTTCTTGTAAATTTGTTTAAGTTCCTTGTAGATTCTGGATATTAGCCCTTTGTTAGATGGATAGATTGCAAAAATTTTCTCCCACTCTGTAGGTTGTGTGTTCACTCCGATGATAGTGTCTTTTGCTGTGCAGAAGCTATCTTTAGTTTAATTAGATCCCATTTCTCAATTTTGGCTTTTGTTGCCACTGCTTTTGGTGTTTTAGTCGTGAAGTCTTTGCCTATGCCTATGTTCTGAATGGTATTGGCTAGGTTGTCTTCTAGAGTTTTTATGGTTTTAGATCTTATGTTTAAGTCTTTAATCCATCTTGAGTTAATTATTTTATAAGGTGTAAGGAAGGGGTCCACTTTCAGCTTTCTTCATTTGGCTAGCCAGTTTTCCCATCACCATTTATTAAATAGTCAATCTTTCCCCATTGTTTGTTTTCGTCAGGTGTGTCAGAGATATGTTGTATATTTCATGGTACAATGCCTTCTGTCAATGGGGAAAAATAACAAGCATATATGGGATGAATGAAGTCTGCTATGGTTAAGGTTGAGAATATTTACTGATCCTTGAGTTCAGTCTCCAGGAATGTTGGAAATAGAGAATGGAGATAATGGAGATAAAGAAAAGTTCTGAAAATGACACTTCCCATAGTGTCAAAATTGTGATCTATTGCAGAATTCTGTGATACATCAAAATCTCTGTTTATACTGAGGTTTGTTATTGTGTATGAGCATATCTTTATCAGGTGTAGGCTATTTCTATACTTTCATGTCTTTAAATCAATGTTTCTATTCACATATGTATATGCGCAAATAGAAGCATGTTAATATTATATATATATTTTCTGTCATTACCATGATTGCTATGATTATCATTAGCATGTATTATTAGTGTGACCGAAGTATCATCAGTATCAGTTTCTTTCTCACTGCAGTGCTCCTGTAATGCTTCATTTCTACAGAGCCAACCTACACCCACCGTTTCCCTGACTATAACTTTACCTAAAGTATAAGCCCTTATAAAGCCATGAAAGCCTACCAAGAATTGTCAAAGAAGCTAGGCAGCAGCCAGGCTCTGCCTTAGGAAAAGATTTTACTTTTTATTATCATGTGCAGTACTTAACTACTTGTTTTGACCTCTAAGATTTTGCTCTCCTATATTTCTATCCCCTGGCTTTCTGATATTTCATGTGATTATATTTGAAATTTTAACCTTGCTTTTCTTTTTGGAATCTCTGATATCTCTGCTGCCACAGGTAATGACAGGTTCCTCTCTAACTGTTGGTGTTATCCCTGGTCAGATTATTACTGATGACAGAAGTAGATGTTTTACGTGGATTCTCTCGATATCAGAAACAAATACAGATATCACAACTCAAAAATGACAGACTGATAACCATTATGAACTTAGATGCAACATTCTTAATACAATATTAGCAAATTGAGTCTAGGAATATTTAAAAATGATAATGTGTTTTAACCAAGTGGGGTTTATCTCAAGTTGGTTTCAACAACTGAAAATCTACCATGCTGACAGAAAAAAGAAAAATCACGTGACACTCTCAATAGATGCAAAAAAGGAATTTACAAAATGTAACACATTTTTTAAATTAAAAACTCCCAGCGAACTGAGGATAGAAAAGTACATTTTCAAACTGATTATGTGTTTACAAAAAATCTATAGCAAACATCTTACTTAAAATGGTGAAAGCCTTAATACTTTCTACATAAGATTATGAAAAATGCAATGATGTCCTCTCTCCCTAGTTCTTTAAAGTATTGCATTCAATACTAAATAAGTGGAAATATATACCAAGTTCATTGATAAATATTTAATACTTATGAGATGATAATTCTCCTGAAATTGATCTCTAGATTCAGTGGAATTCCCATGAAACCTTATAGGTCCTTTTGGATAAATTACAAAACTGATTCTAAAACAGGGAGAAAGAAAGAAGGGAAGGAAGGAGGAATGGACAGAAAGAAGAAAGAAATAAAGAGAAAAGAAAAGAAAATAAGAAATAAGTGACACCCAAGTTGGGAAGAAAGAAAAATACTATTCTCACGTGATGTAAACATATACATAGAAAATCCTTAGGCATCTGCAGAAGTGTGCTAGAGGTATGAAGTGAATTTAACAAAGTTGTAGGATGAAAGATCAATAAATAAAATCAATTGTGTTTCTATACACAATCAACACCAATTAGAAAATAAAATTATGTAAGCAATTTAACTTATAATAGCCTCGAAAATAATAAAATAATTCAGAATAAATTTAATAAAAGGTATGCTGATCCAAAATTTCTAAATCACTAATACGAGAGATTGAATAGGTAGAAATATGTATCAAGTTCATTGGTAAATATACATGTCATACTTATTAGATGATAATTCTTCTGAAACTGATCTCCAGATTTGGCACAATCCCAGTCAAACCTATAGGCCTTTTTGGAGAAATTACAAAGCTGATTCTAATTTTTTTTTAAATGCAGAAGTCCTAGAATAGCCAGAGCATGTTTTAGAAAGAAGAATAAAGTTGGAAAACTTTCCAAATTTCAAGACATATTGTAAAGCTACACTAAACAGTACAGTAAACTTACTGGCATGAAGAAGACATATATATCAGTGAAACAGAATAAATAATTTAGAAATATATCCTGCCTTACATGGCCAAAGTTGCCAAAATATTTCAATAAGGAAATCAATGTCTTTATAAAGATGGTACTATTAAAATTGGATATTAAATGGAGAATATGAACTTCAGAATTACCTCACACCATATCCTCAAATTAACTCAACATGTATTTTATACATAATGTAAATATAAAATGTATAAAGCTTACTGAATAGGAAAAATTTTTAATAATCTTACTATAGCTAAAAATTTTTTAGATAAGAAAAGGATGGATGAAAATGGAAAAAAATAGTAAGTTGGACTTCATGAAATTAAGACTTTTGCAACTTAAAACATAGCATCAAAAAATGAAAAGGCAAACCACAGATTGGGACAGAATAATTTTAAATATGTCTGATAAAGAACTTTCATCTAGAATGTACACATAACTAAAAAACTAAATAACAAAACACAAATAACCCATTTAACGTAATATTTTGACCTAAATGGGCCAAATATTTGTACAGATATTTTAATTTAAAAAGAGATGATGTCCAATACACAAATGAAAAGATACTTAACATTACCCGTCATCAGGGAAATGCAAGTTAAAACCACATTGAGGTACCACTGTACACCCACTGGAGTGGCTGACACGAGCAGAACTGACCATACCACATGATGTGAAGAATTGCTATTCACACCTGGCTAGTGGGACTTCAAAATGGTACAGACATTTTGGAAAGCAGTTTGGCAGTTTCTTTTAATGTTAAACTTAGTACTGATCATATAGCCAAATAATTCCACTGCGACTCAAAATAAATAAAAACATATCCGTACCAAGCCTCATCCTTGAAGTTCATAGCAGATGTGTCCATCAACTTGTAAATGGATAAACCAGTTGTAGATGGAGTACCACTCAACAATAAAAAGGAGCAAACTGATACAACAGCAATATAAATGAATATCAAAAGCATTATGCTCAGTGAAAGAAGCTAGACATGAAAGACACCAATGTATCATTCCACTAATAGGATACTCTAGAAAATGCAAACTGTAGAAACAGAAGCAGATTAGTGGTTGCCTGTGTTCAGGAATGGAGAAAAGATCAAATGCAAAACAGCAAAAGAAAACGTTTTGTGATGATGCAGATTTTCTGTATCTTGATCATGATTGTGGTCAAATGATGATATTCATCTGCCATAACCCATTAAATTGCACATTGAAAAGGGTGAATTTTACTGTGTGTACATTATACTTAAATGGAGCTGTAAATATGTTTGGAGCTTATCTGTGAACATTAGTTGCAGAGCAGGAGTTACTTTTATAGAGTGGAAATCTGCTGAGTGCCAACTTGAGAAGGGTTGAAAAAAATTAGAACCTTCTTCCAACACATTTCAGTTAGAACACTCTTAGGATGTCGTTACAGCTGCGCTCTATATTGGAGTCTCTGATGAAATCACATGTCTGACGATCTCAGCATGCCTTTAGTCAACAGAATATACACGTGTTTTCTTTTATTACTATAAAGGATATACCAAACAACTTTTTCAAGACTTTACTTCAAAAAGGCACGTAGTTTTGCAACATTTTTGGTAAGTCTTTAATTATTTCAAAATGAAAAATTGAAAATAAAATGCAATTATTTACTCAGGCCCCCCAAAAAAAGGTCTGTACGGGGAATGCATGTGGTGTGTGTGTGTGTGTGTGTGTGTAAGTGTGTGATTTGAAGAATTGAAAAAATTTTAGTGGGGTTTTGTAGCATCACTTTGATAGCATCCTGTAATTTTGTATTGTGTTTGAAATAAAAATAAAGTGAATACACTGATAAAAGAATTTGAAAAGAATTTGCATTATTGCCTAAATTATGTGTGGTTTCCACAGTGGCATGAATCGAGCATCTTTAACCTACATAACAATATATGAGAAGTATTAGGTAAAAAATAAGTAAACTAGTATAACAAAGTTAAATATTTCTAAAGTAAAATTATAGCTTTATTTTTTTTTCCTGAAATGTTTTGAGGAGATATTTACACCAAAAGATATTATCACTGATCAATGAAACTTTTTAAGAATTTGCTTGTGTCCCACCAATATTTGATTACATAGTGCTTCTGTGAGTTCCATTTCATTAATTTAGCTTTGACAGGAGAGAAGGCAATGGCTCTGCAGCCTCTCTCGGTGTGGCATGATCCTGGTTCCGCTGGCTGATCTCTATTAGAACCATGGCCTTAATCATGCCTTTCATGCTTCTAACTTGATTTGCATTTGTTGTGTGATCCAAATTTATTCTCTCGTTTAGTCGCTTCCACCCATAGAAAAGCAGGTCTTTTTCATTTCTCCTTCACCATTGCCCCCATTTTTTCTTTTTGTCCTCCCATGATGAAAAACAAGACAGAAAACAAACTATAACAACAACAGACACCTTTTGTCTGTGGTCACCAATGCATTGTAGCACTAAACTTTGTTCAAAATCTCTAGATCTGACCTCTATATCTGCTGTTCCCAGAGTTTTTCAATGTGTTCTCTAGACTGCTGTGACCCACTGACAGAAAGTCTAGCTATATTTAATTGAAAGTTATTACTGTCTGATATGGTTTGGCTGTGTCCCCACTGAAATCTCATCTTGCACTGTAGCTCCCATAATTCACATGTTGTGGGAGGGACCCAGTGAGAGGTAAGTGGATCATGGGGGCAGTTTTCCCCACACTGTTCTAGTGGTAGTGAATAAGTCTCATGAGATCTGATGGTTTTATAAGGGGAAACCCCTTTCGCCTTTCACTTGGTTCTCATTTGCTGTTTGCCTGCTGCCATGTAAGATGCGCCTTTCGCCTTCTGCCATAACTGTGAGGCCTCCTCAGCCATGTGGAACTGTGAATTCATTAAACCTCTTTTTCTTTATAAATGACCCAGTCTTGGGTATGTCTTTATCAGCAGCATGAAAATTGACTAATACACTCACTGTCCATGAATGATACTCTGTTAGCCCATTTGCATTGTTATAAAGAAATACCTGAGGCTGGGTAATTTATAAAGAAATGCGGTTTATTTGGCTCCTTGTTGTGAAGGCTGTACATGAAGCATAGTACTGGCACCTGCTTCCAGGGAGGGCATCAGGAACCTTCCAATCATGGTGGAAGGTGAAGGGAAACCAGCATATCACATGGTGAGAGCGGAAGCAAGAGAGACAGGGAGGAGGTGTCAGTCTCTTTTAAACAACCAGATATCGCATGAACTCACAGGGTAAGAACTCATTCATTACCAAGAGGACAGCACCAAGCCATTCAGGAGGCATCTCTCTCCAACATTGGGGATCACATTTTAACGTGAGATTTGAAGGGGACAAACATTCAAACTATGTCAGATACCAAAGCTGACAATGCTTAGGATCTTTAGCTGTTCCAGGTTCTGGGAAAAGGGAGAGAGTTAGCTTCCCTCGTCTATGCTGTGCTACTCCATATTATATTAGTAATTATTGTTCTCTAAAGGTTCTTAAAAGCAAATAAACAAATGCAAGGCAAAACATATAAAAGGCAAGGCAAAACATACGAAATGCAAGGCAAATGCATTAAAAAACTTTTGAGTGTTAATACATAGATTTTATTTTATCTTTTTAATTTCTTTTGCTTAACCAAATAGATTATGTAGTTTTGATTAACTGGCCATGAAATAGCTCTGCCTACATAGAATTTCCCATGAATAATTGGTTGTGGAGACTTTTGTGTGTGACCCAAATCCTCCCTCAAAACTGAAGTTTGCCCAGCTATTGGGAGTGTTGGCAAATCATGCCTCTCAGCTGATTCTCTCTAGAATTTATTCTCAGGAGATCTAATTAATAACTTGTCAAGCTGATGTCCATCCTTGGGGACAACTCTTATCTGAAGAATGGCCAGTGAAAGGTATTAAAACTCCATACTCCTGCCTCAATTTAGGGCAACTCTGAAGGGTCGCCCCAGCTTCTCAGCTCCCCCTTGAGATTAGCTGAGGTATTTGTTGTGACTGCCTCACATCTCAACTCCCTTTATCCAATTCAGCTTTTTCGCCACAGTTGTTGGTTCCTAGGATTTTACCCAGTTAAATGTTCTCTACACAAATCTCTATCTCAAATCTGCTTTACAGGGAATGTGGCCTCAGACAGGTTTTCATTAGGTTCTGGACGTAACTCTCATTAGTCATTGATATGATTCGGCTGTGTCTCCATCCGAATCTCACCTTGATTGTAATTATCCCCGCATGTCAAGGATGGAGTCAGGTGGAGATCATTGAATCATAGGGGCGGGTTCCCCCTACTGTTCTCCTGGTAGCGAATAAGTCTCACGAGATCTGATGCTTTTAAAATGGGAGCTTCCCTACACAAGCTTTCTTCTCTGCTACCATTTAAGATGTGCCTTTGCTTCTTTTTTGCCTTCTGCCGTGACTGTGAGGCCTCCCCAGCCATGTGGAATTGTGAGTTCCTTAAACCTCTTTCCTTTCTAAATTACCCGGTCTTGGGTATGACTTTATTAGCAGCATGAGAACAAACTAGTGCAGTCTGTTCTATAAGCCCAAGTCGGATCACAGAGTCCCGCTTTCTGTTTTTTTTTTCTAGCCCATATTTCTACTAAAACTTGACTCATATAGACTTAAAACAAAATAATTAAGCATGGCTAGTATTTATTTAATATTTTATACGTGTCAGGTACTGTATTTTGTAACTTATCTTTTAATAATCTTTCCAAATCTCTAAAAGGAGAACTCTGCTCTTTTATAGAGAAAATAAGGATGGCTCTGAAAATGTTAGCATTAGGGGAAGTAGGGTGAGGGACATAGGGGGCACTTTGTGTTATTTGTGCATTTTGCTATCAATCTAAAATCAGGTCAAAATAAAAATTAAAAAATGGGTAGCAGAAGCAGGTTGTTAAGATTTTCAGTGTGACTCTAGAATTTTTTTGTTTGTTGTTTGTTTTGGAGTGTAGTGGTAAGATCTCTGCTCACTGCAACCTCCACTTCCCAGGCTCAAGCAATTCTCCTGCCTCAGTCTCCCAAGTAGCTGGGATTATAGGTGCCCGCCACCACACCCAGCTAAGTTTTCTATTTTTTTTTTTTTTTAGTAGAGATGGGGTTTCAGCATGTTGGCCAGTCCAGTCTCCTACTCCTGACTTCAAGTCATCCGCCCGCCTCAGCCTCCCGAAGTGCTGGGATTATAGGCATGAGCTCCCACTCCTGGCCCAAAGTTCATATTTTAACTACTAACCTAAATTATTTTAAAAACAAAAGCCTCCTTGGACTCAAACCAGGTCAGAGTGACATGATCATGTGCCTGTTTTGTGCAGGGTGAAGTGAGATTATTATCTAGGAAATAGCTGAAATGTCTTGTTGTGGGCATACATATTTCATATAAATTCTAAGCTTCATATTAGCACTTAGATTATAATTATCTAAAGAATAGAGAACAATTTCATATAATTTTCAGTGTATCAGGCGAATCAAAAGTATACATACAAGCATGCAGATGAATTTCAGTGAATATAGTGGTGACAATGCTCAACAGAATATATGTCCCCCACCCAACCCTGCTTCTTGCTCTTTCACTGTCCTAAAGATAGAACAAAATGGTTCAGGCATCCAGCTTGTCCCCTCCACACTTCACACTTTTACTTAATAGCAGCTTATCTTTAACACTTTGTCATCTTTAAGATGTTGCTAATTCTTTCTGGTAGATCCCAGGACTGAGGATGAGGAAGAATGATTTTATTTAAATAAAGTTGCTTAATTAAAAAACAATTTTTTTAGTTTTAAAATATTTTCATTATTTTATAAAATTTTTGTGGGTACATAGGAGGTTTATATATTTGTGGGGTACATGAGATGTTTTGATACAGGCATGCAGTGTGAAATAATCACGTCATGAGGAATGGGCTTTCCATCCCCTCAAGCATTTATCCTCTGAGTTAAAAACTATTCAATTGGCTGGGCACGGTGTCTCACGCCTGTAGTCCCAGCTCTTTGGGAGGCCGAGGTTGGCGGATCGCCTGAGGTCAGGAGTTTGAGACCAGCCTGGCCAACATGATGAAACCCCATCTCTACTAAAAATACAAAAATTAGCCGGGTGTGGTGGCGAGTGCCTGTCATCCCAGCTACTCGGGAGGCTGAGACAGGAGAATCATTTGAACCTGGGAGGTGGAGGTTACAGTGAGCCGAGATCATGCCATTGTACTCCAGCCTGAGTGACAAGAGTGAAACTCCATGTCAAAAACAAACAAAAATCAATTACATTCTTTAAGTTATTAAAATTAAACATTGTAAATGATTTTTTTTCCCAAAGCTTTTTCAAAGAAAAAAAAGTAGAAACAAAGACACTTTCTACTGATTTCCAATATGGTGACTCTGTATTTCTAGCATGTGTTAAGGTGAAAAATTGATTTTATGTTTAATACAAAACATAGCATAATGTAATGAAAAGCAAGATTGTAATGATAAAGGAAAATAACACTAGTGCTAATTTTTTTCAATTTGAAGCATTGGATTAAAATGAATTAGGTTATATTCCAACATGTTTATATTGAATTTCTTTTTTCTCCAATTGGTTTCTTTTTATTAATGGGTGAGTGTTGCATTTGTATAAGGTTTCCCTATTATATTCAATTGTTTTGAGATGCTTTTAATTTGAAGTTTTTATGTTTTCTTTTTGATGTATACATGTTATGCTTTTATGCTGAATTTGATAATTGGTGCTGTATATGCAAAGCAAATGTAATTTCCCAGCTTTTATTTTTTAAAGCCCTGGGAAGCAACATAATAAAGTAGAAATAGTATCAAGACAGGAGTTAGAATACCTGGATTCTAAAATTTAAATTAAATTAGGATCTAGTGACATTATAGGTGTTCCTTGATCTTCTGATGACCTGATTCCTCAAAAGAAAAATAAAATAATCTATAAATTGTTTCTAATTCTAAAACTCTATCAATCCTATTTTTAAAATTATAATTAGTTGAACTCTATAAGGTCACAAAAATCCCTATTAAGAAACTAAAATAAAATTTTATCATATCTTAAAAATACTCTGATCTTTTTTTATATGCTGACATGAATTCTAATTATTTTTGAGCCCCTAAAAAACATTTAAGATCACAGTTTATGTTTTATTATTGACTTTCAGATAATTAACATTTTACTGATAGATATGAACAAATCTACTCTAACAGAGATAGTCATTAGTTTATTTCTCTCTTTTCAGTATCAATAAAAAGTATCAATTTACCAATAACAATGAATTAATTGCCTGAAATAAATGAAACGTAAGCAGCAAAAGTGAACTTTTTAGTATAACTCTTCTTGTAAACATTGACTTAGTTCAAAGGGAGCTTATCTTTAAAAAAAAAAGCGCTAATTCATGTCTATTGGTATAGATATAATCTTTTTTTCCTTGAAAATAGATCCTACTATACTCCAGACACTATGCCACTAGGTGCAGATATTAACACAAATAGCAGGTGATCATTGTCCTCATGGAGTTTATTTTAAAGAGAACAAAGTGAGACAAAGGCACACAAGCAAAGAACTACAATACAAAGGGGATGGCATCTGACTCAGCATGGAGGTGTCACGGAAGGTGTTGTTTTGCTTAGGTTTTGAAGTGTGGGTAGGAGATGGCCCATGTTGAGAGTGGGAACTGGGAATTAAAAAGATGAGGAGGTCTCTGCAAATCTACATGGATGGGAAGTAGCATGCTGATGTGGGAAACAACTAAAAAGTTCCAGAATGCATGGTTTATAAAGCGTGAGTCAGAGAGGGCTAGACGAGTAGCCAGATCAAGGATATCTCAGATGTTATAGTCATGAATTAGTGCATTGACCTGCAGGCCATGGGAGTCACTGAAGGTTTCAGTCAGGTAAGTGAGCTGATCAGAACAGTCCTTTAGATAGGCCGCTCTTTTGGCTGTAATGGGGACACGTTTGAAGTAGGGCTATAGCTAAAAATATACAGACACTTCCTCTTGTCTACAGCCCTGCTGGCATCTGTTGTATTTTGACTTTTTAATAATAGCCATTCCAACCGGTATGAAATGGTATCTCATTGTGTTTTGATTTGCATTTTTCTGATGATTAGTGATTCTAAGCATTTCTTTTTTCGTGTATTTGTTGGCCATTTGTATGTGTTCTTTTGAGAAGTGTTTGTTCATGTCCTTTGCCCATTTTTTAATTGGGTTATTTTTTTTTCTAATTGATTTAAGTTCCCTGTAGATTCTGGATACTAAAAAACAAACAAAAACCAGAAGTAAATAAATTCTCAGGACACACACACCCACACCCACACCCACAGAGAGAGAGAGAGAGAGAGAGAGCGCGCGCCTAGGTAAGAGGCCACCAACCACCAGGGTCTAAACTGGGAACACTTTCTAGTACAGAATGAATGGAAAGGATTCATGAAATATCTAGAAAGTAACCTTAATGAGATTTACATGTATGGAGTGAATGAGGAGAAACAGGGATCATTCAGGATTCTGGTGGGAATAACAGGGGGAGCCATTAGTTGAAATTTTGAAGTGGGAGAAGGAGAGGGAGTTTTAGGGAGAAAGATGAGTTGTTTTTTTAGGTATTTCAAACCCTTGAAGCTTCTATGGGACATCGAAGTGGAAATAACAGTCTGTGGGTTGGGACAATAAAGAAAGAAATTGGTTGAAGACTAGGGGAAGAGTATAGAGCAAATAAATATTTAAGATAATAAACATATAGAGATAGCTGAAAATGTGGGACTGGATTACAAAGGAAGAATGATTTAGTTATGAAGCCCAAGGGCTGACAGGAATGGGTGACTACTCGAGGAGTTCATATGCATCTGTTATTGTATGAATAAAAAAAATTATCTGTTCCTTCCTAAAGATATCTTCAACCTGTTTTTGGATACATATGGGCACTGCTTTTCACTCTCTTAGCCCCATTTCTTATTTTAGCCTCTGCTGTAGCGATCAGTTCTGCACAGGCTTTGACCCAGGCTTTGACTAGTTGGTGCAGGTGTGATATGACACTTACCTGGAATGGCCCACAGTTTGTGGCTGCTCTCACTTAAGCAGGTGGGATGCTCATGTAGGTGTAACCTAGAAGCTTGGTAGAGTTTATGCCCATGGGGCAACCTGTGACCACTCAAAAATAAAGCCCTTTCCTCCTCCCAGATTGAGGAGTCTTGCATTATGTAATAAAACTCCTTAGAAGGCCTATTAGGTTCCAATACAGCATTAGGCAACTTGATAAGGTATCCCATCATCAGCTTTCCTTTCTTCCCTCATTCCTCTGCCTCTCACTCTTTCTTCCTAAGTTAACTTCTTAGATAAAATGCCAACTTTCTATATTTTGTCTCACATCAGGGAAAATAATTGTATACCCCATTTCAAAAGCACATAAAAAGGTTACTGTATAGAAAATTTGTCTTTAAGAGATTAAGCTGTAATTTTCCAAATACTTTAAAATTTTATTTCAGATAGGTTTTTCATTTTTATAAGCTTCATCTAAAAGCAGAGTTCACCTAAGAATATACCTAAGAGCATATTACATAGAATATATTTTATATTTCAGTAGTTTAGCTAGGATTCTTTCAAAATTGAGAGGATCTACAAATATTTCTAACACATTAGTTTTCAGTCTTAAGGCTGAGTCAAGAACAAAGCTCCTAAACTTTGCATTGGTGATTGAGAACATTTTAAAATTGTTATTTAATTCATTAATTTATTTTTAAAAAAATTTCACATTGTAATTATATAGATTTATAGGATACAATTAGATGTTTCAATGAATATGTATGTTGTCTAATGATCCAATAAGGATAGTTAGTGTATTAATTACCTCATGCATTCATCATTTCTTTTTAATAAGAAATTTCAAAATCCTTTCTTCTAGATACTTTGTAATATACAATACTTTACTTTTAACTATAGTCACCCTGCTTTGCAAAGAACACTACAACTTATTCTTCCTATATAATTGTGATTTCATAACTGTTAACCAATCTATCTCCATTTTGCCCTCCCCACTTCTTCCTCACTGTTTGGTAACCACTATTCTACTCTACTTCTCTATTAACATTTTTTTTTTTAAGATTCCACATATGAGCGAGATCATGCGGTATTTGCTTTCTGTGTCTGGCTTATTTCACTTAACATTGTATCCTACAGGGTCATCCATGTTGTTGCAACTGGCAGAATTTCATTCTTTTTTTATGGCTGAATAGTATTTCATTGTGTGTGTGTCCATATATATATATATATACATATATAATTTTATGTATAATTATAATTACACATAAAATTATATATAATTATAATTAATTTTATGCATAATTATAATTACACATAAAATTATATATAATTATAATTATAATTATATATAATAATAATATATATTATATGTAATATATAATATACATAACATACATAATGTATATTATATATAATATACATAACGTATATTATATACATTATACATTATATATATTATAATATACATAATATATATTATGTATATAATATACATAATATGTATTATATATAAAATATACATAATATATAATGTATATTATACATATAATATATATTATATATTAATAATTATTAATATTAATATTAATTATTATTAATTATTAATTAATAATTATTATTTATTATTAATATTATTAATATTACTATATAATATATTAATATTAATAATATATTAATATATAATATATAATATATTATACATAATATATTATATATAATATACATAATATGTATTATATATAATATACATAATATATATTATATATATAATTCACTTGTTTGTTTTTATACACATAGGTTGATTCCATATCTGATTATTAGAAATAGTGCTACAGTAAACATAAGAGTGCAGATATTTTTCAAACACAATGATTTCATTTCCTATGGATATATACCCAGTAGTGGGATTGCTGGGTTATGTGATCGAATGATTGTTTTTTTTTTATTTTTTATTTTTTATCGAACTTCCATAAAGTTTTGCTTAATGGTTGTACTAGTTTACAACCCCATCAACAGTGCGTAAGTGTTCCGTTTTCTCCACTTCTTTGCCAACTCTTGTTATCTTTTACCTTTTTGCTAATAGCCATTCTAATGGGTGAACTGGTATCTCATTGCGGTTTTGATTTGCATTTCCCTGATGGTTAGTGATGTTGAACATGATTTTATTATATATTCGTCTTGACCCTTTCTATATTTTCTCTTGTGGCATTTCTTTTAGTTTATTTTGTCCTTTTTTTTTTTTTTTTTTTGCGAAGGAGTCTTGCTCTGTTGCCCAAGCTGGAGTGCAGTGGTGCAATCGGGGCTCACGGCAACCTCCATCTCCCTGGTTCAAGCAATTCCCCTGCCTCAGCCTGCTGAGTAGCTGGGGTTACAGGCACACGCCATCATGTTTGGCTAAATTTTTGTATTTTTAGTAGAGAAATGATTTCACCATATTGGTCAGGCTGGTCTCAAACTCCTGACCTCAGGCAATCTGCCTGCCTCAGCCTCCCAGTTTTGCCCATTTTTAAATAAGTTATTTATGTTTTTGCTGTTGAGTTGTTTAAGTTTGTTATATAATCTGGGCATTAACTCCTTAGCAGATGTATAGTTTGCAAATATTGTATCCCATTCTGTAAGTTGTTTTTTCACTCTGTTAAGTTTCCTTTGCTGTGCAAAAGCATTTTAGTTTGATGAAACCCCATTTATCTCTTTTTGCTTTTGTTGCCTGTGCTTTTGACGTCTCATTTAAAAAATCCTTGTAGAACCCAAAGTTATAGAGAATTTCCCACATGTTATCTTCTAGTAGTTTTTCATAGTTTTCAATCTTACCTTTAGGTCTTTAATCGCATTTGAGTTGATTTTTGTATAAGGTAAAAGATAGGGGTCTAATTTCATTATCCCACATGTAGATAATGAAGAGACTGTCTTTACCCCTGTGTGTGCTCTTGACTCCTTTTTGGAAAATCAGTTGACTTTAGGTATGAGAATTTATTTCTGAGCTGTATATTCTCTTCCATTGGTCTATGTGTTTGCTTTATGGCAGTGCCATGCTGTTTTGCTTACTATGGCTTTGTAGTATATTTTGAAGTCAGGTAGTGTGGTGCCTCCAGCTTTGTTATTTTTGCACAGGATTGCTTTGGTTATTTGGGGTCTTTTCTGGTTTCATACAAATTTTAGGGTATTTTTTTCTATTTCTGTGAAGAATTTCATTGGTATTTTGATAGGGATTGCATTGAATCTGTAGGACATTTTGTTAGTATGGTCATTTCAATAGTATCAGTTCTTCCATTCCATGAGTATATAGTGTCCATTTTTTGTGGATCGTAAATTTTTCCATCAGTGTGTTATAGTTTTCATTGTAGAGATCTTTCACGACCTTGATTAAATTTATCTGCAGATTTCTTGGTAGCTATTGTAAATGGAATTCCTTTCTTGATGACTTTTTCAGATAGTTCACTATTAGTGTATAGAAACACCACTGAATTTTCTGTGTTGATTTTGTATACTACAACTTTACTGAATTTATTTATGATTTCTAGTAGTTTTTGGTCAAGTCTTTAGGGTTCTCACTCTATATAAGTATATATAGAAAGAACCCTAAAGAGAGAGAGATCATATATATCTATATGATCATATATATAGATGTATACATATGTATGTGAGATCACATTTTCTACAAACAGAAACAATCTGACTTCCTTCTTTCCAGTTTGGATCCCTCTTATTTATTTCTTTTGTCTAATTGCTCTGGCTCTGACCTCCAGTACTATGCTAAATAGAAGTGGTAGAAGTTGACATCCTTGTCTTCCTCCATATCAAAGAGGAAAAGCATTTAACTATTCACCATAAATAAGATGTTAGCTGTGGGTTTGTCACCTATGGCCTTTACTGCGTTGAGGTACACTCCTATACCTACTTTCTTGACAGTTTTTATCATAAAGGAATGTTGACTTTTGTCAAGTGTTCTTTTTGCATCTGTTGAAATGATCACATGGTTTTTGTTCTTCTTTCTATTGTGGTGGTGTATCATATTTACTGATTTGTGCATGTTAAGCCATCCTTTCATCCCTGGGATGAACCCCACTTGATTATAGTGAATACTCTTTTTAGTGTGCTGTCGAAGTCAGTTCACTTGTATCTTGTTGAGAATTTTTGTATCTATGTTCTTCAGGAATATTGGCCTGTTATTTTCATTTTGTGCGTGTCTTTGTCTGGTTTTAGAATCAGGATATTGCGAGCCTCATAAGATGAGTATGGAAGTATTCCTTCCTCATTACTTTTGTGGAAAAGTTTGTGGAGAATTGGTAGTTATTCTTTAACTGTTTGGTAGAATTCAGCAGTGAAGACATCAGGTCCTGGGTGTTGGTTGTTGTTGTTGTTGTTTTGATGGAAGATGTTTTATTATTGATTCAATTTCCAAACTCATTATTGATGTGTTCAGATGTTATATTTCCTCACAATTTAATCTGGGTAGTTGTATGTGTGCAGAAATTTATTCATTTTATTCTACACTATCAAATTTGTTGGCATATAGTTATGAGTAATGTCTTACAATCCCTTCTATTTCTGTGGTGTATCAGTTGTAATGTCTCCTTTTTCATCTTTTATTTATTTGAATTTTCTCTCCTTTTGTCTTAGTTTAGCTAAAGGTTTGTCAGTTTTACCTTTACACTTTGTCTTATTTATCTTTTGAAATATTTTTTAGTGTCTGTTTCATTTATATCTGCTGTGAGCTTTATTATTTCCTTCCTTCTACCAATTTTGGGTTTAGTTTGTTTTTGATGTTCTAGTTACTTGAAGTGTATAATTTTGCTTTGTGATTTGAAAATCTTTCTTCTTTTTTGGTGTAGGCTTTTATTGCTATAAATTTCCCTCTTAGAACTGCTTTTGCTACGTTCCATAGGTTTGGGTATGTTGGATTTTCATTCTTACTTGTCTCAGTGACTTTTGAAATTTTCCTATTAATGTCTTAATGAGACCTATTGATTTCTTGGGTGCGTGCTATTTAATTTCCATGTTTTTATAAAATTTCCAAGGGCTTTCCTGTTGTTGATTTCTGGCTTTATATCCCTGTAATCAGAAAAGATACTTCATATGATATCTGTCTTCTTAAGTTTGTTAAGACTTATTATGTGTCATAATGTATGATTGGTCCTAGAGAATGTTTGGTGTACAGTTGAGAATAATTTGTATTCTGCAGCTGTTGGATGATGTATTAGTCTGTTTTCATACTGCTGATAAAGACATACCCGAGACTGGGTAATTTACAGAGAAAAAGAGGTTTAGTGGACTCATAGTTCCACGTGGCTGGGGAGGTCTCCCAATCATGATGGAAGGCGAAAGACACATCTTACATGGTAGCAAACAAAATAGAATTGAGAACCAAGTGAAAGGGTTCCCCCTTATAAAACCATCAGATCTTGTTAGACGTATTCACTACCACAAGAACAGTATGGGGGAACCGCCCCCATGATTCAATTATCTCCCACTGGTTCCCTCCCACAACATGTATGAATTATGGGAGCTATAATCAAGATGAGATTTGGGTGGGGATATACAGCCAAACCATATCAGGTGAGATCTTCTTTACCTGCTAGGTCCATTTGGTCTATGGGATAGTTTGAGTCTGTCATTTTTTGGTTGATTTTCTCTTCATAGAATCTGTCCATTTTTAAAGTGGAGTGTTGAAATTTCCTACTAATATTGTATTGCAGTCTATCTCTACCTTTAAATCTAATATTTGCTTTATATATCTGGTTGTTCTGGTGTTGGGTACATATATAGTTACACCTAAGTAATATATATGTTATGTCCTCGTATTGAATTGGGCCTTTTATCATTTCATTATACAGTGACATTCTTTTTTTATATAGTTTTTTTATTTAAAGCCTTTTAAAATATGACATGACTGTGGCTACTCCTGCTTGCTTTTCATTTGTTTGCATAAAATATATTTTTCCATCTCTTCACTTTCAGTCTATTTGTCTTTAATAGTGAGGTAAGTATCATGTAGGCAGCATATAGGTGGGTTTTGCTATCTGAATCCATTCATCCACTTTATATCTTTTAAGTAGAGTTTAATCCACTTCTATTCAAGTTTATTATTGATAAATTAGGACTTCCTTCTACCATTTCATTAGTTGTTTTTTAGATTACTTGTTCACTTCTTCCTTTCTTATTGTTTATCCCTCTAGTTTGGTGATTTTCTGTGGTGCTAAGCTTTGTTTCTTTTCCCTTTTTTGGTGTGTGTGTGTGTATCTGCTGTAATTTCTTTCTTTCTGGTTAGTGAAACTAACATACAGAGTCCTGTATTTGTAACAGACTATTTTACACTGATAACAACTTAACTTCTGTCACATAAAAATACTCTTGACTTCTCCCCCACACACACATAATTTATATTTTTGTTACCATACATTGCATCTTTATGAATGGTAGACTCCATGGAACATAGGATCTATGTCACAACTAAATCAATTATTTAATGGCAGCATTAAAGCAGCCCAAAGAATGTGAAAAACTGGTGTGGGTGTATTTAACTTTTTAAAAACTATGTTTCATAATGTTTTCATTAAAAAATCTTTATCAGTTTGCTAATGCCTAATTTTTACAACCAGCCACCATAGATTTTACAGGATAAATATATTATTTCAGTGGTAATTGAAGCAGAATATTTGTTGCTCTTCTTACCCTTAGAGATTGTGTATTATCCTCAGACGTAATTCTTTGATTTTTTTTCTTTTCATGTTGTTACACATAGTTACCAACAATCAACGTGAGAATAACCTTTGAATATTTTCAAGCATTAAGATTTGTTTATACAGCTGCACAATTAGACAACCAACACTCTTGGGTCTTTACCTCTCAGCATACACCTGATTATTAACTTAAAGGTATGATGGGAAAAGTATCAATTTTTGTTGGTCACCTAGATTTGGAAATATGTAATAACTATAAGCTTGGGTCTGCTTCTTCAGAAGCCTAGGAATTGGAGTGATGGTTCTCTGAAGAGGCTGGAAACAAAGTATGTGTTTCCAGAAGGCTTAATAGAATATGTTGAGACATAGGCCATTAACACAAAAGTGAAAGAAATGCAAAAAATGTATGAAAGTAAGGATTTGAGAAGGGAAATTTTATTTTTAAGTCTAAGATTCCTATGAATTATATGAAAATAAATGTCCTATCCTTAAAATTAGCCAAAGGAAGCACTTTACTTATCAATATGATATGACTTTTCATACTCTTATCTAAAGATATCCTAAACTAAGATCCAGTTTTCTAAGTAAAGACCTTTTACTCATGCTTTAAAGCATGTTAGATGATTCCTACCACATCACATCATGTTGTTTACATGTATGATTTAAACTGCATTTATTCTTCAACTCACTGGTTCCTTAGGCTTCTTATCTTTCCTTGCACGCTTAGATAATTTTATGTTAAATTGATTTTTAGAAGTTTAGTTACTGGGCGTAGTGGCTGTCGCCTGTAAAAACAGTACTTTGGGAATTCAAGGCAGGTGTATTGCTTGAGTCTTGGAGTTTGAGGCCTGCCTGGGAAAGATGACAAACCCCATTGGTACAAAAATAAAAATATTAGCTGGATATGGTGGCACATGCCTGTGGTCCCAGCTACTCCAAGGCTGAGGTGGGAGGATGGCTTGAGTCCGAGAGGCAGAGGTGTGAGCCAAGATCATGCCCTGCTCTTCAGCCTGGGCAACCAAGCCAGACCCTGTTTCAAAAAAAAAAATCTAGTGAGATTTGATTTCTATTTCTATGTGATTCAAAAGTAGGAGAGCTTCAAGGCTAATGACTATTAAAAAATGGCCATTGCTACTTGCATTTTCTATGAAGCCAGCATACACAGCAACGTGCAACCTAAAAACCAAGCTATTTAATAAGTAGCTTAGATTTCAGGTTTGATTGTCTTTGAGGTTTGATTATTGCAGAGATCAATTGCCAGACCAAATATAGACTAATTCTGTATTTGGTCTTTTTATCATATGAAACATCCCATAATTGGGTATAAATTAAGAGCAAATACGGATGTTTATATAGATAGCGGTGCAGATATTTCCATGTTTATACAGATAGCGGTGAAGATATTTCCATGTTCATACAGATAGTGGTGTAGATATATCCATGTTCATACAGATAGCGGTGTAGCTATTTCCATGTTCATACAGATAGCGGTGTAGATATTTCCATGTTCATCCAGATGGCTGTGCAGATATATCCAAGTTCATACAGATGGCGGTGAAGATATTTCCATGCTCATACAGATAGCGGTGTAGATATTTCCATGTTCATACAGATAGCGGTGTAGATATTTCCACGTTTATACAGATAGCGGTGTAGATTTCTCCATCTTAATACAGATGGCGGTGTAGATATTTATATGTTCATACAGATGGCCGTGCAGATATTTCCATGTTCTTACAGATGGCGGTGCAGATATTTCCATGTTCATACAGACGGCGGTATAGATATTACCATGTTTATAGAGATAGCGGTGTAGTTATTTCCATGTGTAAAGAGATAGCTTTCTAGATATTTCCATGTATATGCAGAAAGCTGTGTAGATATTTCCATTTTCATGCAGATAGCGGTGTAGATATTTCCATGTTAAAACAGATAGCGGTGTAGATATTTCCATGTTCATACAGATAGCGCTGTAGATATTTCCATGTTTATACAGATAGCGGTGTAGTTATTTCCATGTGTAAAGAGATAGCTATGTAGATATTTCCATGTATATGCAGATAGCTGTGAAGATATTTCCATTTTCATGCAGATAGCGGTGTAGATATTTCCATGTTTATACAGATAGCGGTGAAGATGTATGCATGTTTACACAGATAGCGGTGTAGATATTTCCATCTTCATACAGATAGAGGTGTAGATATTTCCATGTTCATCCAGATGGCTGTGTAGATATATCCATGTTCATACAGATGGCGGTGAAGATATTTCCATGTTCATACAGATAGCGGTGTAGATCTTTCCATGTTCATACAGATAGCGGTGTAGATATTTCCATGTTCATTCAGATAGAGGTGTAGCTATTTCCATGTTCATACAGATAGCGGTGTAGATATTTCCATGTTCATCCAGATGGCTGTGTAGATATATCCATGTTCATACAGATGGCGGTGAAGATATTTCCATGTTCATACAGATAGCGGTGTAGATATTTCCATGTTCATACAGATAGCGGTGTAGATATCCCCATCTTAATACAGATGGCAGTGTAGATATTTGTATGTTAATACAGATGCCGGTGCAGATATTTCCATGTTCATACAGATGGCGGTATAGATATTTCCATGTTTATAGAGATAGCGGTGTAGTTACTTCCATGTGTAAAGAGATAGCTTTGTAGATATTTCCATGTATATGCAGATAGCTGTGTAGATATCTCCATTTTCATGCAGATAGCGGTGTAGATATTTCCATGTTGAAACAGATAGCGGTGTAGATATTTCCATGTTCATACAGATAGCGCTGTAGATATTTCCATGTTTATAGAGATAGCGGTGAAGATGTATGCATGTTTACACAGATAGCGGTGTAGATATTTCCATGTTCATAGAGATAGCGGTGTAGATATTTCCATGTTCATCCAGATGGCTGTGTAGATATATCCAAGTTCATACAGATGGCGGTGAAGATATTTCCATGCTCATACATATAGCGGTGTAGATATTTCCATGTTCATACAGATAGCGGTGTAGATATTTCCATGTTTATAGAGATAGCAGTGTATTTATTTTCATGTGTAAAGAGATAGCTTTGTAGATATTTCCATGTATATGCAGATAGCTGTGTAGATATTTCCATTTTCATGCAGATAGCGGTGAAGATAATTCCATGTTCATACAGATAGCGGTGCTGACATTTCCATGTTTATACAGGTAGCGGTGTAGATATTTCCATGTTTATACAGATAGCGGTGTAGATATTTCCATGTTTATACAGATAGCGGTGTAGATATTTCCATGTTTATACAGATAGCGGTGTAGATATCTTCATCTTAATACAGATGGCGGTGTAGATATTTATATGTTCATACAGATGGCGGTGCAGATATTTCCATGTTCATACAGATGATGGTGTAAATATTTCCATGTTTAGAGAGACAGCGGTGTAGTTATTTCCATGTGTAAAGAAATAGCTTTGTAGATATTTCCATGTATATGCAGATAGCTGTGTAGATATATCCATTTTCATGCAGATAGCGGTGTAGATATTTCCATGTTCAAACAGATAGCGGTGTAGATATTTCCATGTTCATACAGATAGCGGTGTAGATATTTCCATGTTTATACAGATTGCGGTGAAGATGTATGCATGTTTACACAGATAGCGGTGTAGATATTTCCATGTTCATAGAGATAGCGGTGTAGATATTTCCATGTTCATCCAGATGGCTGTGTAGATATATCCAAGTTCATACAGATGGCGGTGAAGATATTTCCATGCTCATACAGATAGCGGTGTAGATATTTCCATGTTCATACAGATAGTGGTGTAGATATTTCCATGTTCATACAGATAGAGGGGCTGATATTTCCATGTTCATACAGATAGCGGTGCTGTTATTTCCATGTTTATACAGGTAGCGGTGTAGATATTTCCATGTTTATACAGACAGCGGTGTAGATATTTCCATGTTTATACAGATAGCGGTGTAGATATCTTCATCTTAAAACAGATGGCGGTGTAGATATTTATATGTTCATACAGATGGCGGTGCAGATATTTCCATGTTCATGCAGATGACGGTGTAAATATTTCCATGTTTAGAGAGACAGCGGTGTAGTTATTTCCATGTGTAAAGAAATAGCTTTGTAGATATTTCCATGTATATGCAGATAGCTGTGTAGATATATCCATTTTCATGCAGACAGCGGTGTAGATATTTCCATGTTCAAACAGATAGCGGTGTAGATATTTCCATGTTCATACAGATAGCGGTGTAGATATTTCCATGTTCATAAAGGTGGCTGTGTAGATATATCCATGTTCATACAGATGGCGGTGAAGATATTTCCATGTTCATACAGATAGCGGTGTAGATATTTCCAAGTTCATACAGATAGCGGTGTAGATATTTCCATGTTCATACAGATAGCGGTGTAGATATTTCCATGTTCATACAGATAGCGGTGTAGCTATTTCCATGTTCATACAGATAGCGGTGTAGATATTTCCATGTTCATCCAGATGGCTGTGTAGATATCTCCATGTTCATACAGATAGCGGTGCTGATATTTCCATGTTTATACAGGTAGCGGTGTAGATATTTCCATGTTTATACAGATAGCGGTGTAGATATTTCCATGTTTATACGGATAGCGGTGTGGATATTTCCATGTTTATACAGATAGCGGTGTAGATATCTCCATCTTAATACAGATGGCGGTGTAGATATTTGTAAGTTCATACAGATGGTGGTGCAGATATTTCCATGTGTAAACAGATAGCTTTGTAGATATTTCCATGTATATGCAGATAGCTGAGTAGATATTTCCATTTTCATGCAGATAGCGGTGTAGATATTTCCATGTTCAAACAGATAGTGGTGTAGATATTTCCATGTTCATACAGATAGCGGTGTAGATATTTCCATGTTTATACACATTGCGGTGAAGATATATGCATATTTACACAGATAGCGGTGTAGATATTTCCATGTTCATACAGATAGCGGTGTAAATATTTCCGTGTTCATCCAGATGGCTGTGTAGATATATCCATGTTCATACAGATAGCGGTGTAGATATTTCCATGTTCATACAGGTAGTGGTGTAGATATTTCCATGTTCATACAGATAGCGGTGTAGCTATTTCCATGTTCATACAGATAGCGGTGTAGAAATTTCCATGTTCATAGAGATAGCGGTGTAGATATTTCCATGTTCATACAGATTGCGCTGTGGTTATTTCCATGTGAAAAGAGATAGCTTTGTAGATATTTCCATGTATATGCAGATAGCGGTGTAGATATTTCCATGTTCAAACAGATAGTGGTGTAGATATATCCATGTTCATACAGATAGTAGTGTAGATATTTCCATGCTTATACAGATTGCGGTGAAGATGTATGCTTCTTTACACAGATAGCGGTGTAGATATTTCCATGTTCATGCAGATATCTGTGTAGATATTTCCATGTTCATCCAGATGGCTGTGTATATATATCCATGTTCATACAGATAGCGGTGTAGATATTTCCATGTTCATACAGATAGCGGTGTAGATATTTCCATCTTTAAACAGATAGTTGTGAAGATGTATGCATGTTTACACAGATAGCGGTGTAGATATTTCCATGTTCATACAGATAGCGGTGTAGATATTTCAATGTTCATACAGATACCGGTGTAGATATCTCCTTCTTAATACAGATGGCGGTGTAGATATTTATATGTTCATACAGATGGCGGTGCAGATATTTCCATGTTCATACAGATGGCTGTGTAGATATTTCTATGTTTAAAGAGATAGCGGTGTAGTTATTTCCATGTGTAAAGAGATAGCTGGGTAGATATTTCCATGTATATGCAGACAGCTGTGTAGATATTTCCATTTTTATGTAGACAGCGGTGTAGATATTTCCATTTTCAAACAGATGGCGGTGTAGATATTTCCATGTTCATACAGATAGCGGTGTAGATATTTCCATCTTCATCCAGATGGCTCTGTAGATATTTCCATGTTCATACAGATAGCGGTGTAGATATTTCCATGTTCATACAGATAGCGGTGCTGTTATATCCATGTTTATACAGGTAGCGGTGTAGATATTTCCTTGTTTATACAGGTAGCGGTGTAGATATTTCCATGTTTATACAGATAGCGTTGTAGATATTTCCATGTTTATACAGATAGCGGTGTAGATATCTCCATCTTAATACAGATGGCGGTGTAGATATTTATATGCTCATACAGATGGCGGTGCAGATATTTCAATGTTCATACAGATGGCGGTGTAGATATTTCCATGTTCATACAGATAGCGGTGTAGATATTTCCATGTTCATACAGATGGCTGTGTAGATATATCCATGTTCATACAGATAGCGGTGTAGATACTTCCTTGTTCATACAGATAGTGGTGTAGATGTTTACATGTTCATACAGATAGTGGTGTAGCTATTTCCATGTTCATACAGATAGCGGTGTAGATATTTCCATGTTTATACAGATAGCGGTGAACAGGTATGCATGTTTACACAGATAGCGGTGTAGATATTTCCATGTTTATACATATCGCTGTGTAGATATTTCCATGTTCATCCAGATGGCTGTGTAGACATATCCATGTTCATACAGATGGCAGTGAAGATATTTCCATGTTCATCCAGATGGCTGTGTAGATATATCCATGTTCATACAGATAGCGGTGTAGATATTTCCATTTTCATACAGATGGCTGTGTTGATATATCCATGTTCATACAGATGGCGGTGAAGATATTTCCGTGTTCATACAGATAGCGGTGTATTTATTTCTATGTTCGTACAGATAGCTGTGTAGATATTTCCATGTTCATACCGATAGCGGTGCTGGTATTTCCATGTTTATACAGGTAGCGGTGTAGATATTTCCATGTTTATACAGATAGCGGTGTAGATATTTCCATGTTTATATAGATAGCGTTGTAGATATTTCCATGTTTATACAGATAGCGGTGTAGATATCTCCTTCTTAATACAGATGGTGGTGTAGATATTTATATGTTCATACAGATGGCGGTGCAGATATTTCCATGTTCATACAGATTCCGGTGTAGATATTTCCATGTTTATAGAGATAGCGGTGTAGTTATTTCCATGTGTAAAGAGATAGCTGTGTAGATATTTCCATGTATATGCAGATAGCTGTGTAGATATTTCAATTTTCATGCAGACAGCGGTGTAGATATTTCCATGTTCAAACAGATAGCGGTGTAGATATATCCATGTTCATACAGATAGCGGTGTAGATATTTCCATGTTTATACAGATTGCGGTGAAGGTGTATGCATATTTACACAGATAGCGGTGTAGATATTTCCTTGTTCATAGAGATAGCGGTGTAGATATTTCTGTGTTCATCCAGATGGCGGTGTATATATATCCATGTCCATACAGATAGCAGTGTAGATATTTCCATGTTCATACAGGTAGTGGTGTAGATATTTCCAGGTTCATCCAGATAGCGGTTTATCTATTTCCACGTTCATACAGATAGCGGTGTAGAAATTTCCATGTTCATACAGATAGCGGTGTAGATATTTCCAAGTTCATACAGATAGCGGTGCTGATATTTCCATGTTTATACAGGTTGCGGTGTAGATATTTCCATGTTTATACAGATAGCGGTGTAGATATTTCCATGTTCATCCAGATGGCTGTGCAGACATATCCATGTTCATACAGATGGCAGTGAAGATAATTCCATGTTCATACAGATAGCGGTGTAGTTATTTCCATGTGTAAAGAGATAGCTGTGTAGATATTTCCATGTATATGCAGATAGCTGTGTATATATTTCCATTTTCATGCAGATAGCGGTTTAGATATTTCCATGTTCAAACAGATAGCGGTGTAGATATTTCCATGTTCATAGAGAGAGCGGTGTAGATACTTCCATGTTCATTCAGATAGAGGGGCTGATATTTCCATGTTCACACAGATAGCGGTGCTGATATTTCCATGTTTATACAGATAGCGGTGAACATGTATGCATGTTTACACAGATAGCGGTGTAGATATTTCCATGTTCATACAGATCGCGTTGTAGATATTTCCATGTTCATCCAGATGGCTGTGTAGACATATCCATGTTCATACAGATGGCAGTGAAGATATTTCCATGTTCATACAGATAGCGGTGTATATATTTCCATGTTCATACAGATAGCGGTGTAGATATTTCTATGTTCATACAGATGGCTGTGTAGATATATCCATGTTCATACAGATGGCGGTTAAGATATTTCCATGTTCATACAGATAGCGGTGTAGATATTTCCATGTTCATACAGATAGCGGTGTAGGTATTTCCATGTTCATACCGATAGCGGTGCTGATATTTCCATGTTTATACAGGTAGCGGTGTAGATATTTCCTTGTTTATACAGATAGCGGTGTAGATATTTCCATGTTTATACAGATAGCGGTGTAGATATCTCCTTCTTAATACAGATGGCGGTGTAGATATTTATATGCTCATACAGATGGCGGTGCAGATATTTCATTGTTCATACAGATGGCGGTGTAGATATTTCCATGTTCATACAGACAGCAGTGTTGATATTTCCATGTTCATACAGATAGCGGTGTAGATATTTCCATGTTCATACAGATGGCTGTGAAGATATATCCATGTTCATACAGATGGCGATGAAGATATTTCCATGTTCATACAGATAGCGGTGTAGATATTTCCATGTTAATACAGATAGCGGTGCAGATATTTCCATGTTCATACCGATAGCGGTGCTGATATTTCCATGTTTATACAGGTAGCGGTGTAGATATTTCCATGTTTATACAGAGAGAGGTGTAGATATTTCCATGTTTATATAGATAGCGGTGCTGATATTTCCATGTTTAAACAGGTAGCGGTGCAGATATTTGCATGTTCATACAGATAGCAGTGTAGATATTTCCATGTTTATACAGATAGCGGTGAAGATGTATGCATGTTTACACAGATAGCGGTGTAGGTATTTCCATGTTCATACAGATAGGGGTGTAGATACTTCCATGTTCATCCAGATGGCTGTGTAGATATATCCATCTTCATACAGATGGCGGTTAAGATATTTCCATGTTCATACAGATAGCGGTGTAGTTATTTCCATGTGTAAAGAGATAGCTGTGTAGATATTTCCATGTATATGCAGATAGCTGTGTATATATTTCCATCTTCATGCAGATAGCGGTTTAGATATTTCCATCTTCAAACAGATAGCAGTGTAGATATTTCCATGTTCATAAAGATAGCGGTGTAGATACTTCCATGTTCATACAGATAGAGGGGCTGATATTTCCATGTTCATACAGATAGCGGTGCTGATATTTCCATGTTTATACAGATAGCGGTGATCATGTTTGCATGTTTACACAGATAGCGGTGCAGATATTTCCATGTTCATACAGATCGCGGTGTAGATATTTCCATGTTCATCCAGATGGCTGTGTAGACATATCCATGTTCATACAGATGGCAGTGAAGATATTTCCGTGTTCATACTGATAGTGGTGTAGATATTTCCATGTTCAAACAGATATCGGTGTAGATATTTCCTTGTTCATACAGATGGCTGTGAAGATATATCCATGTTCATACAGATGGGGATGAAGATATTTCCATGTTCATACAGATAGCCGTGTAGATATTTCCATGTTCATACAGATAGCGGTGTAGATATTTCCATGTTCATACCGATAGCGGTGCTGATATTTCCAAGTTTATACAGGTAGCGGTGTAGATATTTCCATGTTTATACAGATAGCGGTGTAGATATTTCCATGTTTATATAGAGAGCGGTGTAGATATTTCCATGTTTATACAGATAGCGGTGTAGATATCTCCTTCTTAATACATATGGCAGTGTAGATATTTATATGCTCATACGGATGGCGGTGCAGATATTTCAATGTTCATACAGATGGCGGTTTAGATATTTCCATGTTCATACAGATCGCGGTGTAGATATTTCCATGTTCATCCAGATGGCTGTGTAGACATATCCATGTTCATACAGATGGCAGTGAAGATATTTCCATGTTCATACAGATAGCAGTGTAGTTATTTCCATGTGTAAAGAGATAGCTGTGTAGATATTTCCATGTATATGCTGATAGCTGTGTATATATTTCCATTTTCATGCAGATTGCGGTTTAGATATTTCCATGTTCAAACAGATAGCGGTGTAGATATTTCCATGTTCATAGAGATAGCAGTGTAGATATTTCCATGTTAATACAGATAGCGGTGTAGATATTTCTATGTTCATACAGATGGCTGTGTAGATATATCCATGTTCATACAGATGGCGGTGAAGATATTTCCATATTCATACAGATAGCGGTTTAGATATTTCCATGTTCATACAGATAGCGGTGTAGATATTTCCATGTTCATACCGATAGCGGTGCTGATATTTCCATGTTTATACAGGTAGCGGTGTAGATATTTCCATGTTTATACAGATAGCGGTGTAGATATTTCCATGTTTATATAGATAGCGGTGTAGGTATTTCCATGTTTATACAGATAGCGGTGTAGATATCTCCTTCTTAATACAGATGGCGGTGTAGATATTTATATGCTCATAGAGATGGCGGTGCAGATATTTCAATGTTCATACAGATGGCGTTGTAGATATTTCCATGTTCATACAGATAGCGGTGTAGATATTTACATGTTCATCCAGATGGCTGTGTAGATATATCCATGTTCATACAGATAGCAGTGTAGATATTTCCATGTTCATACAGGTAGTGGTGTAGATATTTCCATGTTCATACAGATAGCGGTGTAGCTATTTCCATGTTCATACAGATAGCGGTGTAGAAATTTCCATGTTCATAAAGATAGCGGTGCTTATATTTCCATGTTTATACAGGTAGCGGTGTAGATATTTCCATGTTTATACAGATTGCGGTGTAGATTTTTCCATGTTTATACTGATAGCGGTGGAGATATTTCCATGTTCATACAGATAGCAGTGTAGATATTTCCATGTTTATACAGATAGCGGTGAAGATGTATGCATGTTTACACAGATAGCGGTGTAGGTATTTCCATGTTCACACTGATAGCGGTATAGATGATTCCATGTTCATCCAGATGGCTGTGTAGATATATCCATCTTCATACAGATGGCGGTGAAGATATTTCCATGTTCATACAGATAGCGGTGTAGTTATTTCCATGTGTAAAGAGATAGCTGTGTAGATATTTCCATGTATATGCAGATAGCTGTGTATATATTTCCATTTTCATGCAGATAGCTGTTTAGATATTTCCATGTTCAAACAGATAGCAGTGTAGATATTTCCATGTTCATAGAGATAGCGGTGTAGATACTTCCATGTTCATACAGATAGAGGGTCTGATATTTCCATGTTCATACTGATAGCGGTGCTCATAATTCCATGTTTATACAGATAGCGGTGAACGTGTATGCATGTTTACACAGATAGCAGTGTAGATATTTCCATGTTCATACAGTTCGCGGTGTAGATATTTCTATGTTCATCCAGATGGCTGTGCAGACATATCCATGTTCATACAGATGGCAGTGAAGATATTTCCATGTTCATACAGATAGCGGTATAGATATTTCCATGTTCATACAGATAGCGGTGTAGATATTTCCATGTTCATACAGATGGCTGTGTAGATATATCCATGTTCATGCAGATGGCGATGAAGATATTTCCATGTTCCTACAGATAGCGGTGTAGATATTTCCATGTTCATACAGATAGCGGTGTAGATATTTCCATGTTCATACCGATAGCGGTGCTGATATTTCCATGTTTATACAGGTACCGGTGTAGATATTTCCATGTTTATACAGATAGCGGTGTAGATATTTCCATGTTTATATAGATATCGGTGTAGATATTTCCATGTTTATACAGATAGCGGTGTAGATATCTCCTTTTTAATACAGATGGCTGTGTAGATATTTATATGCTCATACAGATGGCGGTGCAGATATTTCAATGTTCATACAGATGGTGGTGTAGATATTTCCATGTTCATACAGATAGCGGTGTAGATATTTCCATGTTCATCCAGATGGCTGTGTAGATATATCCATGTTCATACAGATGGCGGTGAAGATATTTCCATGTTCATACAGATAGCGGTGTAGATATTTCCATGTTCATACAGATAGCGGTGTAGGAATTTCCATTTTCATACCGATAGCGGTGTTGATATTTCCATGTTTATACAGGTAGCGGTGTAGATATTTCCATGTTTATACAGATAGCGGTGTAGATATTTCCATGTTTATACAGATAGCGGTGTAGATATCTCCTTCTTAATACAGATGGCGGTGTAGATATTTATATGCTCATACAGATGGCGGTGCAGATATTTCATTGTTCATACAGATGGCGGTGTAGATATTTCCATGTTCATACAGACAGCGGTGTTGATATTTCCATGTTCATACAGATAGCCGTGTAGATATTTCCATGTTCATACAGATGGCTGTGAAGATATATCCATGTTCATACAGATGGCGATGAAGATATTTCCATGTTCATACAGATAGCGGTGTAGTTATTTCCATGTACATACCGATAGCGGTGCTGATATTTCCATGTTTATACAGGTAGCGGTGTAGATATTTCCATGTTTATACAGATAGAGGTGTAGATATTTCCATGTTTATATAGATAGCGGTGCTGATATTTCCATGTTTATACAGGTAGCGGTGTAGATATTTCCATGTTCATACAGATAGCAGTGTAGATATTTCCATGTTTATACAGATAGCGGTGAAGTTGTATGCATGTTTACACAGATAGCGGTGTAGGTATTTCCATGTTCATACAGATAGCGATATAGATATTTCCATGTTCATCCAGATGGCTGTGTAGATATATCCATCTTCATACAGATGGCGGTGAAGATATTTCCATGTTCATACAGATAGCGGTGTAGTTATTTCCATGTGTAAAGAGAGAGCTGTGTAGACATTTCCATGTATATGCAGATAGCTGTGTATATATTTCCATTTTCACGCAGATAGCGGTTTAGATATTTCCATGTTCAAACAGATAGCAGTGTAGATATTTCCATGTTCATAGAGATAGCGGTGTAGATACTTCCATGTTCATACAGATAGAGGGGCTGATATTTCCATGTTCATACAGATAGCGGTGCTGATATTTCCATGATTATACAGATAGCGGTGAACATGTATGCATGTTTACACAGATAGCGGTGTAGATATTTCCATGTTCATACAGATAGCGGTGTAGATATTTCCATGTTTATACAGATATCGGTGAAGATGTATGCATGTTTACACAGATAGCGGTGTATATATTTCCATGTTCATACAGATAGCTGTGTAGATATTTCCAAGTTCATCCAGATGGCTCTGTAGATATATCCATGTTCATACAGATGGCGGTGAAGATATTTCCATGTTCATACAGATAGCGGTGTAGATATTTCCATGTTCATACTGATAGCGGTGTAGATATCTCCATGTTCATACAGATAGAGGGGCTGATATTTCCATGTTCATACAGATAGCGGTGCTGATATTTCCATATTTATACAGGTAGCGGTATAGATATTTCCATGTTTATACTGATAGCGGTGTAGATATCTCCATCATAATACAGATGGCCGTGTAGATATGTATATGTTCATACAGATGTCGGTGCAGATATTTCCATGTTCATACAGATGGCGGTGTAGATATTTCCATGTTCATACAGATAGCGGTGTAGTTATTTCCATGTGTAAAGAGATAGCTGTGTAGATATTCCCATGTAAATGCAGATAGCTGTGTAGATATTTCCATTTTCATGCAGATGGCGGTGTAGATATTTCCATGTTCAAACAGATAGTGGTGTAGATATTTCCATGTTCATACAGATAGCGGTGTAAATATTTCCGTGTTCATCCAGATGGGTGTGTAGATATATCCATGTTCATACAGATAGCGGTGTAGATATTTCCATGTTCATACAGGTAGTGGTGTAGATATTTCCATGTTCATACAGATAGCGGTGTAGCTATTTCCATGTTCATACAGATAGCTGTGTAGATATTTCCATGTTCATAGAGATAGCGGTGTAGATATTTCCATGTTCATACAGATTGCGCTGTGGTTATTTCCATGTGAAAAGAGATAGCTTTGTAGATATTTCCATGTATATGCAGTTCGCTGTGTAGATATTTCCATTTTAATGCAGATAGCGGTGTAGATATTTCCATGTTCAAACAGATAGCGGTGTAGATATTTCCATGTTCATACAGATAGCAGTGTAGATATTTCCATGTTTATTCAGATAGCGGTGAAGATGTATGCATGTTTACACAGATAGCGGTGTAGATATTTCCATGTTCATGCAGATAGCGGTATAGATATTTCCATGTTCATCCAGATGGCTGTTTAGATATATCCATCTTCATACAGATGGCGGTGAAGATATTTCCATGTTCATACAGATAGCGGTGTAGCTATTTCCATGTGTGAAGAGATAGCTGTGTAGATATTTCCATGTATATGCAGATAGCTGTGTATATATTTAAATTTTCATGCAGATAGCGGTTTAGATATTTCCATGTTCAAACAGATAGCGGTGTAGATATTTCCATGTTCATAGAGATAGCGGTGTAGATACTTCCATGTTCATACAGATAGAGGGGCTGATATTTCCATGTTCATACAGAAAGTGGTGCTGATATTTCCATGTTTATACAGATAGCGGTGTAGATATTTCCATGTTTATACAGATAGCGGTGTAGATATCTCCATCTTAATACAGATGGCGGTGTAGATATTTATATGTTCATTCAGATGGCGGTGCAGATATTTCCATGTTCATACAGATGGCGGTGTAGATATTTCCATGTTCATACAGATAGCGGTGTAGTTATTTCCATGTGTAAAGAGATACCTGTGTAGATATTTCCATGTATATGCAGATAACTGTGTAGATATTTCCATTTTCATGCTGATAGAGGTTTAGTTATTTCCATGTTCATACAGATAGCGGTGTAGATATTTCCACGTTCATACAGAAAGCGGTGTTGATATTTCCATGCTTATACAGATTGCGGTGAAGATGTATGCTTCTTTACACAGATAGCGGTGTAGATATTTCCATGTTCATACAGATAGCGGTGTAGATATTTCCATGATCATACAGATACCGCTGTAGTTATCTCCTTCTTAATACAGATGGCGGTGTAGATATTTATATGTTCATACAGATGGCGGGGCAGATATTTCCATGTTCATACAGATGGCGTTGTAGATATTTCTATGTTTATAGAGATAGCGGTGTAGTTATTTCCATGTGTAAAGAGATAGCTGGGTTGATATTTCCATGTATATGCAGATCTCTGTGTAGATATTTCCATTTTCATGCAGATTGCGGTGTAGATATTTCCATGTTCAAATAGATAGCGGTGTAGATATTTCCAAGTTCATACAGATAGCGGTGTAGATATTTCCATGTTTATACAGATAGCGGTGAAGATGTATGCATGTTTACACAGATAGTGGTGTAGATATTTCCATGTTCATACAGATAGCGGTGTAGATATTTCCATGTTCATAGAGATAGCGGTGTAGATACTTCCATGTTCATACAGATAGAGGGGCTGATATTTCCATGTTCATACAGATAGCCGTGCTGATATTTCCATGTTTATACAGATAGCGGTGAACATGTATGCATGTTTACACAGATAGCGGTGTAGATATTTCCATGTTCATACAGATCGCGGTGTAGGTGTTTCCGTGTTCATCCAGATGGCTGTGTAGACTTATCCATGTTCATACAGATGGCAGTGAAGATATTTCCATGTTCATACAGATAGCGGTGTAGATATTTCCATGTTCATACAGATAGCGGTGTAGGTATTTCTATGATCATACAGATGGCTGTGTAGATATATCCATGTTTATACAGATGGCGGTGAAGATATTTCCATGTTCATACAGATATTGGTGTAGATCTTTCCATGTTCAAACAGATAGCGGTGTAGATATTTCCATGTTCATACAGATAGCGGTGTAGATATTTCCATGTTCATACCGATAGCGGTGCTGATATTTCCATGTTTATACAGGTACCGGTGTAGATATTTCCATGTTTATACAGATAGCGGTGTAGATATTTCCATGTTTATATAGATATCGGTGTAGATATTTCCATGTTTATACAGATAGCGGTGTAGATATCTCCTTTTTAATACAGATGGCTGTGTAGATATTTATATGCTCATACAGATGGCGGTGCAGATATTTCAATGTTCATACAGATGGTGGTGTAGATATTTCCATGTTCATACAGATAGCGGTGTAGATATTTCCATGTTCATCCAGATGGCTGTGTAGATATATCCATGTTCATACAGATGGCGGTGAAGATATTTCCATGTTCATACAGATAGCGGTGTAGATATTTCCATGTTCATACAGATAGCGGTGTAGGAATTTCCATTTTCATACCGATAGCGGTGTTGATATTTCCATGTTTATACAGGTAGCGGTGTAGATATTTCCATGTTTATACAGATAGCGGTGTAGATATTTCCATGTTTATACAGATAGCGGTGTAGATATCTCCTTCTTAATACAGATGGCGGTGTAGATATTTATATGCTCATACAGATGGCGGTGCAGATATTTCAATGTTCATACAGATGGCGGTGTAGATATTTCCATGTTCATACAGATAGCGGTGTAGTTATTTACATGTTCATCCAGATGGCTGTGTAGATATATCCATGTTCATACAGATAGCAGTGTAGATATTTCCATGTTCATACAGGTAGTGGTGTAGATATTTCCATGTTCATACAGATAGCGGTGTAGCTATTTCCATGTTCATACAGATAGCGGTGTAGAAATTTCCATGTTCATACTGATGGCTGTGAAGATATATCCAGGTTCATACAGATGGCGATGAAGATATTTCCATGTACATACGGATAGCGGTGTAGATATTTCCATGTTCATACAGATAGCGGTGTAGATATTTCCATGTTCATACCGATAGCGGTGCTGATATTTCTATGTTTATACAGGTAGCGGTGTAGATATTTCCATGTTTATACAGATTGAGGTGTAGATATTTCCATGTTTATATAGATAGCGGTGCTGATATTTCCATTTTTATACAGATAGCGGTGTAGATATTTCCATGTTCATACAGATAGCAGTGTAGATATTTCCATGTTTATACAGATAGCGGTGAAGATGTATGCATGTTTACACAGATAGCGGTTTAGGTTTTTCCATGTTCATACAGATAGCGATATAGATATTTCCATGTTCATCCAGATGGCTGTGTAGATATATCCATCTTCATTCAGATGGCGGTGAAGATATTTCCATGTTCATACATGGAAATACATGTTCATACATGGAAGATATTTCCATGTTCATACAGATAGCGGTGTAGTTATTTCCATGTGTAAAGAGATAGCTGTGTAGATATTTCCATGTATATGCAGATAGCTGTGTATATATTTCCATTTTCATGCAGATAGCGGTTTAGATATTTCCATGTTCAAACAGATAGCAGTGTAGATATTTCCATGTTCATACAGATAGCGGTGTAGATTCTTCCATGTTCATACAGATAGAGGGGCTGATATTTCCATGTTCATACAGATAGCGGTGCTGATATTTCCATGTTTATACAGATAGCGGTGAACATGTATGCATGTTTACACAGATAGCGGTGTAGATATTTCCATGTTCATACAGATGGCTGTGTAGACATATCCATGTTCATACAGATGGCAGTGAAGATATTTCCATGTTCATACTGATAGCGGTGCAGATATTTCCATGTTCATACAGATATCGGTGTAGATATTTCCTTGTTCATACAGATGGCTGTGAAGATATATCCATGTTCATACAGATGGCGATGAAGATATTTCCATGTTCATACAGATAGCGGTGTAGATATTTCCATGTTCATACTGATAGCGGTGTAGATATTTCCATGTTTATACAGATAGCGGTGTAGATATCTCCTTCTTAATACAGATGGCGGTGTAGATATTTATATGCTCATACAGATGGCGGTGCAGATATTTCAATGTTCATACAGATGGCGGTGTAGATATTTCCATGTTCTTACAGATAGCGGTGTAGATATTTCCATGTTCAAACAGATAGCGGTGTAGATATTTCCATGTTCATACAGATAGCAGTGTAGATATTTCCATGTTTATTCAGATAGCGGTGAAGATGTATGCATGTTTACACAGATAGCGGTGTAGATATTTCCATGTTCATGCAGATAGCGGTATAGATATTTCCATGTTCATCCAGATGGCTGTTTAGATATATCCATCTTCATACAGATGGCGGTGAAGATATTTCCATGTTCATACAGATAGCGGTGTAGCTATTTCCCTGTGTGAAGAGATAGCTGTGTAGATATTTCCATGTATATGCAGATAGCTGTGTATATATTTAAATTTTCATGCAGATAGCGGTTTAGATATTTCCATGTTCAAACAGATAGCGGTGTAGATATTTCCATGTTCATAGAGATAGCGGTGTAGATACTTCCATGTTCATACAGATAGAGGGGCTGATATTTCCATGTTCATACAGAAAGCGGTGCTGATATTTCCATGTTTATACATATAGCGGTGTAGATATTTCCATGTTTATAGAGATAGCGGTGTAGATATCTCCATCTTAATACAGATGGCGGTGTAGATATTTATATGTTCATTCAGATGGCGGTGCAGATATTTCCATGTTCATACAGATGGCGGTGTAGATATTTCCATGTTCATACAGATAGCGGTGTAGTTATTTCCATGTGTAAAGAGATACCTGTGTAGATATTTCCATGTATATGCAGATAGCTGTGTAGATATTTCCATTTTCATGCTGATAGAGGTTTAGTTATTTCCATGTTCATACAGATAGCGGTGTAGATATTTCCACGTTCATACAGAAAGCGGTGTTGATATTTCCATGCTTATACAGATTGCGGTGAAGATGTATGCTTCTTTACACAGATAGCGGTGTAGATATTTCCATGTTCATGCAGATAGCTCTGTAGATATTTCCATGTTCATCCAGATGGCTGTGTAGATATATCGATGTTCATACAGATAGCGGTGTAGATATTTCCATGTTCATACAGATAGCGGTGTAGATATTTCCATGATCATACAGATACCGCTGTAGTTATCTCCTTCTTAATACAGATGGCGGTGTAGATATTTATATGTTCATACAGATGGCGGGGCAGATATTTCCATGTTCATACAGATGGCGTTGTAGATATTTCTATGTTTATAGAGATAGCGGTGTAGTTATTTCCATGTGTAAAGAGATAGCTGGGTTGATATTTCCATGTATATGCGGATCTCTGTGTAGATATTTCCATTTTCATGCAGATTGCGGTGTAGATATTTCCATGTTCAAATAGATAGCGGTGTAGATATTTCCAAGTTCATACAGATAGCGGTGTAGATATTTCCATGTTTATACAGATAGCGGTGAAGATGTATGCATGTTTACACAGATAGTGGTGTAGATATTTCCATGTTCATACAGATAGCGGTGTAGATATTTCCATGTTCATAGAGATAGCGGTGTAGATACTTCCATGTTCATACAGATAGAGGGGCTGATATTTCCATGTTCATACAGATAGCCGTGCTGATATTTCCATGTTTATACAGATAGCGGTGAACATGTATGCATGTTTACACAGATAGCGGTGTAGATATTTCCATGTTCATACAGATCGCGGTGTAGATATTTCCATGTTCATCCAGATGGCTGTGTAGACATATCCATGTTCATACAGATGGCAGTGAAGATATTTCCATGTTCATACAGATAGCGGTGTAGATATTTCCATGTTCATACAGATAGCGGTGTAGGTATTTCTATGATCATACAGATGGCTGTGTAGATATATCCATGTTCATACAGATGGCGGTGAAGATATTTCCATGTTCATACAGAGAGCGGTGTAGATATTTCCATGTTCATACAGATAGCGGTGTAGATATTTCCATGTTCATACCGATAGCGGTGCTAATATTTCCATGTTTATACAGGTAGCGGTGTAGATATTTCCATGTTTATACAGATAGCGGTGTAGATATTTCCATGTTTATATAGATAGCGGTGTAGATATTTCCATGTTTATACAGATAGCGGTGTAGATATCTCCTTCTTAATACAGATGGCGGTGTAGATATTTATATGCTCATACAGATGGCGGTGCAGATATTTCAATGTTCATACAGATGGCGGTGTAGATATTTCCATGTTCATACAGATAGCGGTGTAGATATTTACATGTTCATCCAGATGGCTGTGTAGATATATCCATGTTCATACAGATAGCAGTGTAGATATTTCCATGTTCATACAGGTAGTGGTGTAGATATTTCCATGTTCATACAGATAGCGGTGTAGCTATTTCCATGTTCATACAGATAGCGGGGTAGAAATTTCCATGTTCATACTGATGGCTGTGAAGATATATCCAGGTTCATACAAATGGCGATGAAGATATTTCCATGTACATACAGATAGCGGTGTAGATATTTCCATGTTCATACAGATAGCGGTGTAGATATTTCCATGTTCATACCGATAGTGGTGCTGATATTTCTATGTTTATACAGGTAGCGGTGTAGATATTTCCATGTTTATACAGATAGAGGTGTAGATATTTCCATGTTTATATAGATAGCGGTGCTGATATTTCCATGTTTATACAGATAGCGGTGTAGATATTTCCATGTTCATACAGATAGCAGTGTAGATATTTCCATGTTTATACAGATAGCGGTGAAGATGTATGCATGTTTACACAGATAGCGGTTTAGGTATTTCCATGTTCATACAGATAGCGGTATAGATATTTCCATGTTCATCCAGATGGCTGTGTAGATATATCCATCTTCATTCAGATGGCTGTGAAGATATTTCCATGTTCATACATGGAAATACATGTTCATACATGGAAGTTATTTCCATGTTCATACAGATAGCGGTGTAGTTATTTCCATGTGTAAAGAGATAGCTGTGTAGATATTTCCATGTATATGCAGATAGCTGTGTATATATTTCCATTTTCATGCAGATAGCGGTTTAGATATTTCCATGTTCAAACAGATAGCAGTGTAGATATTTCCATGTTCATACAGATAGCGGTGTAGATACTTCCATGTTCATAAAGATAGAGGGGCTGATATTTCCATGTTCATACAGATAGCGGTGCTGATATTTCCATGTTTATACAGATAGCGGTGAACATGTATGCATGTTTACACAGATAGCGGTGTAGATATTTCCATGTTCATACAGATGGCTGTGTAGACATATCCATGTTCATACAGATGGCAGTGAAGATATTTCCATGTTCATACTGATGGCGGTGTAGATATTTCCATGTTCATACAGATATCGGTGTAGATATTTCCTTGTTCATACAGATGGCTGTGAAGATATATCCATGTTCATACAGATGGCGATGAAGATATTTCCATGTTCATACAGATAGCGGTGTAGATATTTCCATGTTCATACTGATAGCGGTGTAGATATTTCCATGTTTATACAGATAGCGGTGTAGATATCTCCTTCTTAATACAGATGGCGGTGTAGATATTTATATGCTCATACAGATGGCGGTGCAGATATTTCAATGTTCATACAGATGGCGGTGTAGATATTTCCATGTTCATACAGATAGCGGTGTAGATATTTCCATGTTCTTCCAGATGGCTGTGTAGACATATCCATGTTCATACAGATAGCGGTGTAGATATTTCCATGTTCAAACAGATAGTGGTGTAGATGTTTCCATGATCATACAGATAGCGGTGTAGCAATTTCCATGTTCATACAGATAGCGTTGTAGATATTTCCATGTTTATACAGATAGCGATGAACATGTATGCATGTTTACACAGATAGCGGTGTAGATATTTCCATGTTCATACAGATCGCGTTGTAGATATTTCCATGTTCATCCAGATGGCTGTGTAGACATATCCATGTTCATACAGATGGCAGTGAAGATATTTCCATGTTCATATAGATAGCGGTGTAGTTATTTCCATGTGTAAAGAGATAGCTGTGTAGATATTTCCATGTGTATGCAGATAGCTGTGTATATATTTCCATTTTCATGCAGATAGCTGTTTAGATATTTCCATGTTCAAACAGATAGCAGTGTAGATATTTCCATGTTCATAGAGATAGCGGTGTAGATACTTCCATGTTCATACAGATAGAGGGGCTGATATTTCCATGTTCATACAGATAGCCGTGCTGATATTTCCATGTTTATACAGATAGCGGTGAACATGTATGCATGTTTACACAGATAGCGGTGTAGATATTTCCATGTTCATACAGATCGCGGTGTAGATATTTCCATGTTCATCCAGATGGCTGTGTAGACATATCCATGTTCATACAGATGGCAGTGAAGATATTTCCATGTTCATAGAGATAGCGGTGTAGATATTTCCATGTTCATACAGATAGCGGTGTAGGTATTTCTATGATCATACAGATGGCTGTGTAGATATATCCATGTTCATACAGATGGCGGTGAAGATATTTCCATGTTCATACAGATAGCGGTGTAGATCTTTCCATGTTCATACAGATAGCGGTGTAGATATTTCCATGTTCATACAGATAGAGGTGTAGCTATTTCCATGTTCATACAGATTGCGGTATAGATATTTTCATTTTCATGCAGATAGCGGTGTAGATATATCCATGTTCATACAGATGGCGGTGAAGATATTTCCATGTTCATACAGATAGCGGTTTAATTATTTCCATGTTCATACAGATAGCGGTGTAGATATTTCCATGTTCATACAGATAGCGGTGTAGATATTTCCATGTTCATACATATAGCTGTGTAGATATTTCCATGTTCATCCAGTTGGCTGTGTAGATATATCCATGTTCATACAGAGGGCGGTGAAGATATTTCCATGTTCATACAGATAGCGGTGTAGCTATTTCCATGTTCATACATATAGCGGTGTAGATAATTCCATGTTCATCCAGATGGCTGTGTAGATATTTCCATGTTCATACAGCTAGCGGTGCAGATATTTCCATGTTTATACAGGTAGCAGTGTAGATATTTCCATGTGTATACTGATAGCGGTGTAGATATTTCCATGTTTATACAGATAGCAGTGAAGATGTATGCATGTTTACAAGGATAGCGGTGTAGATATTTCCATGTTCATACAGATAGCGGTGTAGATATTTCCATGTTCATCCAGACGGCTGTGTAGGTATATCCATCTTCATACAGATGGCGGTGAAGATATTTCCATGTTCATACAGATAGCGGTGTAGATATTTCCATGTTCATACAGATAGCTGTGTAGATATTTCCATGTTCATACAGACAGCGGTGCTGATATTTCCATGTTCATCCAGATGGCTGTGTAGATATATCCATGTTCATCCAGATGGCGGTGAAGATATTTCCATGTTCATACAGATATCGGTGTAGATATTTCCATGTTCATAGGGATAACGGTGTAGATATTTCCATGTTCATACAGATAGCGGTGCTGATATTTCCATCTTTATACAGGTAGCGGTGTAGATATTTCCAGGTTTATACAGATAGCGGTGTAGATATTTCCAAGTTTATATAGATAGCGGTGTAGATATTTCCATGTTTATACAGATTGCGGTGTAGATATCTCCATCTTAATACAGATGGCGGTGTAGATATTTATAAGTTCATACAGATGGCGGTGCAGATATTTCCATGTTCATACAGATGGCGGTGTAGATATTTCCATGTTTATAGAGATAGCGGTGTAGTTATTTCCATGTGTAAAGAAATAGCTTTGTAGATATTTCCATGTATATGCAGATAGCTGTGTAGATATTTCCATTTTCATGCAGATAGCGGTGTAGATATTTCCATGTTCAAACAGATAGGGGTGTAGATATTTCCATGTTCATACAGATAGCGGTGTAGATATTTCCATGTTTATACAGATAGCGGTGAAGAATTATGCATGTTTACACAGATAGCGGTGTAGATATTTCCATGTTCATACAGATAGCGGCGTAGATATATCCATTTTCATCCAGATGGCAGTGTAGATATATCCATGTTCATACAGATGGCGGTGAAGATATTTCCATGTTCATACAGATAGCGGTGTAGATATTTCCATGTTCCTACAGATAGCGGTGTAGATATTTCCATGTTCATACAGATAGAGGTGTAGCTATTTCCATGTTCATACAGATAGCGGTGTAGATATATCCATGTTCATCCAGATGGCGGTGAAGGTATTTCCAGGTTCATACAGATATCGGTGTAGATATTTCCATGTTCATAGAGATAGCGGTGTAGATATATCCATGTTCATACAGATAGCGGTGCTGATATTTCCATCTTTATACAGGTAGCGGTGTAGATATTTCCATGTTTATACAGATAGCGGTGTAGATATTTCCATGTTTATACAGATAGCGGTGTAGATATTTCCATGTTCATACAGATGGCGGTGTAGATATTTCCATGTTTATAGAGATTGCGGTGTAGATATTTCCATGTGTAAAGAAATAGCTTTGTAAATATTTCCATGCATATGCAGATAGCTGTGTAGATATTTCCATTTTCATGCAGATAGCGGTGTAGATATTTCCATGTTCAAACAGATAGCTGTGTAGATATTTCCATTTTCATACAGATAGCCGTGCTGATATTTCCATGTTTATACAGATAGCGGTGAACATGTATGCATGTTTACACAGATAGCGGTGTAGATATTTCCATGTTCATACAGATCGCGGTGTAGATATTTCCATGTTCATCCAGATGGCTGTGTAGACATATCCATGTTCATACAGATGGCAGTGAAGATATTTCCATGTTCATACAGATAGCGGTGTAGATATTTCCATGTTCATACAGATAGCGGTGTAGGTATTTCTATGATCATACAGATGGCTGTGTAGATATATCCATGTTCATACAGATGGCGGTGAAGATATTTCCATGTTCATACAGAGAGCGGTGTAGATATTTCCATGTTCAAACAGATAGCGGTGTAGATATTTCCATGTTCACACCGATAGCGGTGCTAATATTTCCATGTTTATACAGGTAGCGGTGTAGATATTTCCATGTTTATACAGATAGCGGTGTAGATATTTCCATGTTTATATAGATAGCGGTGTAGATATTTCCATGTTTATACAGATAGCGGTGTAGATATCTCCTTCTTAATACAGATGGCGGTGTAGATATTTATATGCTCATACAGATGGCGGTGCAGATATTTCAATGTTCATACAGATGGCGGTGTAGATATTTCCATGTTCATACAGATAGCGGTGTAGATATTTACATGTTCATCCAGATGGCTGTGTAGATATATCCATGTTCATACAGATAGCAGTGTAGTTATTTCCATGTTCATACAGGTAGTGGTGTAGATATTTCCATGTTCATACAGATAGCGGTGTAGCTATTTCCATGTTCATACAGATAGCGGGGTAGAAATTTCCATGTTCATACTGATGGCTGTGAAGATATATCCAGGTTCATACAAATGGCGATGAAGATATTTCCATGTACATACAGATAGCGGTGTAGATGTTTCCATGTTCATACAGATAGCGGTGTAGATATTTCCATGTTCATACCGATAGCGGTGCTGATATTTCTATGTTTATACAGGTAGCGGTGTAGATATTTCCATGTTTATACAGATAGAGGTGTAGATATTTCCATGTTTATATAGATAGCGGTGCTGATATTTCCATGTTTATACAGATAGCGGTGTAGATATTTCCATGTTCATACAGATAGCAGTGTAGATATTTCCATGTTTATACAGATAGCGGTGAAGATGTATGCATGTTTACACAGATAGCGGTTTAGGTATTTCCATGTTCATACAGATAGCGGTATAGATATTTCCATGTTCATCCAGATGGCTGTGTAGATATATCCATCTTCATTCAGATGGCGGTGAAGATATTTCCATGTTCATACATGGAAATACATGTTCATACATGGAAGTTATTTCCATGTTTATACAGATAGCGGTGTAGTTATTTCCATGTGTAAAGAGATAGCTGTGTAGATATTTCCATGTATATGTAGATAGCTGTGTATATATTTCCATTTTCATGCAGATAGCGGTTTAGATATTTCCATGTTCAAACAGATAGCAGTGTAGATATTTCCATGTTCATACAGATAGCGGTGTAGATACTTCCATGTTCATACAGATAGAGGGGCTGATATTTCCATGTTCATACAGATAGCGGTGCTGATATTTCCATGTTTATACAGATAGCGGTGAACATGTATGCATGTTTACACAGATAGCGGTGTAGATATTTCCATGTTCATACAGATGGCTGTGTAGACATATCCATGTTCATACAGATGGCAGTGAAGATATTTCCATGTTCATACTGACAGCGGTGTAGATATTTCCATGTTCATACAGATATCGGTGTAGATATTTCCTTGTTCATACAGATGGCTGTGAAGATATATCCATGTTCATACAGATGGCGATGAAGATATTTCCATGTTCATACAGATAGCGGTGTAGATATTTCCATGTTCATACTGATAGCGGTGTAGATATTTCCATGTTTATACAGATAGCGGTGTAGATATCTCCTTGTTAATACAGATGGCGGTGTAGATATTTATATGCTCATACAGATGGCGGTGCAGATATTTCAATGTTCATGCAGATGGCGGTGTAGATATTTCCATGTTCATACAGATAGCGGTGTAGATATTTCCATGTTCTTCCAGATGGCTGTGTAGACATATCCATGTTCATATAGATAGCGGTGTAGATATTTCCATGTTCAAACAGATAGTGGTGTAGATGTTTCCATGATCATACAGATAGCGGAGTAGCAATTTCCATGTTCATACAGATAACGTTGTAGATATTTCCATGTTTATACAGATAGCGATGAACATGTATGCATGTTTACACAGATAGCGGTGTAGATATTTCCATGTTCATACAGATTGCGTTGTAGATATTTCCATGTTCATCCAGATGGCTGTGTAGACATATCCATGTTCATACAGATGGCAGTTAAGATATTTCCATGTTCATATAGATAGCGGTGTAGTTATTTCCATGTGTAAAGAGATAGCTGTGTAGATATTTCCATGTGTATGCAGATAGCTGTGTATATATTTCCATTTTCATGCAGATAGCTGTTTAGATATTTCCATGTTCAAACAGATAGCAGTGTAGATATTTCCATGTTCATAGAGATAGCGGTGTAGATACTTCCATGTTCATACAGATAGAGGGGCTGATATTTCCATGTTCATACAGATAGCCGTGCTGATATTTCCATATTTATACAGATAGCGGTGAACATGTATGCATGTTTACACTGATAGCGGTGTAGATATTTCCATGTTCATACAGATCGCGGTGTAGATATTTCCATGTTCATCCAGATGGCTGTGTAGACATATCCATGTTCATACAGATGGCAGTGAAGATATTTCCATGTTCATACAGATAGCGGTGTAGATATTTCCATGTTCATACAGATAGCGGTGTAGGTATTTCTATGATCATACAGATGGCTGTGTAGATATATCCATGTTCATACAGATGGCGGTGAAGATATTTCCATGTTCATACAGATAGCGGTGTAGATCTTTCCATGTTCATACAGATAGCGGTGTAGATATTTCCATGTTCATACAGATAGAGGTGTAGCTATTTCCATGTTCATACAGATTGCGGTATAGATATTTTCATTTTCATGCAGATAGCGGTGTAGATATATCCATGTTCATACAGATGGCGGTGAAGATATTTCCATGTTCATACAGATAGCGGTTTAATTATTTCCATGTTCATACAGATAGCGGTGTAGATATTTCCATGTTCATACAGATAGCGGTGTAGATATTTCCATGTTCATACATATAGCTGTGTAGATATTTCCATGTTCATCCAGTTGGCTGTGTAGATATATCCATGTTCATACAGAGGGCGGTGAAGATATTTCCATGTTCATACAGATAGCGGTGTAGCTATTTCCATGTTCATACATATAGCGGTGTAGATAATTCCATGTTCATCCAGATGGCTGTGTAGATATTTCCATGTTCATACAGCTAGCGGTGCAGATATTTCCATGTTTATACAGGTAGCAGTGTAGATATTTGCATGTGTATACTGATAGCGGTGTAGATATTTCCATGTTTATACAGATAGCAGTGAAGATGTATGCATGTTTACAAGGATAGCGGTGTGGATATTTCCATGTTCATACAGATAGCGGTGTAGATATTTCCATGTTCATCCAGACGGCTGTGTAGGTATATCCATCTTCATACAGATGGCGGTGAAGATATTTCCATGTTCATACAGATAGAGGTGTAGATATTTCCATGTTCATACGGATAGCTGTGTAGATATTTCCATGTTCATACAGACAGCGGTGCTGATATTTTCATGTTCATACAGATGGCGGTGTAGATATATCCATGTTCATACAGATGGCGGTGAAGATATTTCCATGTTCATACAGATATAGGTGTAGATATTTCCATGTTCATAGAGATAGCGGAGTGGATATTTCCATGTTCATACAGATAGCGGAGCTGATATTTCCATCTTTATACAGGTAGCGGTGTAGATATTTCCATGTTTATACAGATAGCGGTGTAGATATTTCCATGTTTATACAGATAGCGGTGTAGATATCTTCATCTTAATACAGATGGCGGTATAGATATTTATATGTTCATACAGATGGCGGTGCAGATATTTCCATGTTCATACAGATGGCGGTGAAGATATTTCCATGTTCATACAGATATAGGTGTAGATATTTCCATGTCTATGCAGATAGCTGTGAAGATATTTCCATTTTCATGCAGATAGCGGTGTAGATATTTCCATGTTCAAACAGATAGCGGTGTAGATATTTCCATGTTCATACAGAAAGCGGTGTAGATATTTCCATGTTTATACAGATAGCGATGAAGATGTATGCATGTTTACCCAGATAGCGGTGTAGATATTTCCATGTTCATACAGATAGCTGTGTAGATATTTCCATGTTCATACAGATAGTGGTGTAGATATTTCCATGTTCATACAGATAGCGGTGTAGCTATTTCCATGTTCATACAGATAGCGGTGTAGATATTTCCATGTTCGTCCAGATGGCTGTATAGATATTTCCATGTTCATACAGATAGCGGTGCTGATATTTCCATGTTTATACAGGTAGCGTTGTAGATATTTCCATGTTTATTCAGATTGCGGTGTAGATATTTCCATGTTTATACAGATAGCGGTGTAGATATTTCCAAGATTATACAGATAGCGGTGTAGATATCTCCATCTTAATACAGATGGCGGTGTAGATATTTGTATGTTCATAGAGATGGTGGTGCAGATGTTTCCATGTTCATACAGATGGCGGTGTAGATATTTCCATGTTTATAGAGATAGCAGTGTATTTATTTCCATGTGTAAAGAGATAGCTTTGTAGATATTTCCATGTATATGCAGATAGCTGTGTAGATATTTCCATTTACATGCAGATAGCGGTGAAGATGTATGCATGTTTACAAAGATAGCGCTGTAGATATTTCCATGTTCATATAGGTAGCGGTGTAGATATTTCCATGTTCATCCAGATGGCTGTGTAGATATATCCATGTTCATACAGATGGCGGTGAAGATATTTCCATCTTCATACAGATAGCGGTGTAGATATTTCCATGTTCATACAGATAGCCGAGTAGATATTGCCATGTTCATACCGATAGCGGTACTGATACTTCCATGTTTATACAGGTAGCGTTGTACATATTTCCATGTTTATACAGATAGCGGTGTAGATATTTCCATGTTCATACAGATAGTGGTGTAGATATTTCCATGTTTATACAGATAGCGGTGTAGATATCTCCTTCTTAATACAGATGGCGGTGTAGATATTTATATGTTCATGCAGATGGCGGTGCAGATATTTCCATGTTCATACAGATGGCGGTGTAGATATTTCCATGTTCATACATATAGCGGTGCTGATATTTCCATGTTTATACAGGTAGCGGTGTAGATATTTCCATGTTTATACAGATGGCGGTGTAGATATTTCCGTGTTTATAGAGATAGCGGTGTAGTTATTTCCATGTGTAAAGAAATAGCTTTGTAGATATTTCCATGTATATGCAGATAGCTGTGTAGATATTTCCATTTTCATGCAGATAGCGGTGTAGATATTTCCATGTTCAAACAGATAGCGGTGTAGATATTTCCATGTTCATACAGATAGCGGTGTAGATATTTCCATGTTTATACAGAGAGCGGTGAGGATGTATGCATGTTTACACAGATAGCGGTGTAGATATTTCCATGCTCATACAGATAGCGGTGTAGATATATCCATGTTCATCCAGATGGCTGTGTAGATATATCCATGTTCATACAGAAGCGGGGAAGATATTTCCATGTTCATTCAGATAGCGGTGTAGATCTTTCCATGTTCATACAGATAGCGGTGTAGCTGTTTCCATGTTCATACAGATAGCGGTGTAGATATTTCCGTGTTCATCCAGGTGGCTGTGTAGATATATCCATGTTCATACAGATGGCGGTGAAGATATTTCGATGTTCATAGAGATAGCTGTGTAGATATTTCCATGTTCATACTCATAGTGGTGTAGATATTTCCATGTTCATACAGATAGCGGTGTAGCTATTTCCATGTTCATACAGATAGCGGTGTAGATATTTCCATGTTCGTCCAGATGGCTGTGTAGATATTTCCATGTTCATACAGATAGCGGTGCTGATATTTCCATGTTTATACAGGTAGCGGTGTAGATATTTCCATGTTTATACAGATAGCGGTGTAGATATTTCCATGTTTATACAGATAGCGGTGTAGATATTTCCAAGTTTATACAGATAGCGGTGTGGATATCTCCATCTTAATACAGATGGCGGTGTAGATATTTGTATGTTCATAGAGATGGTGGTGCAGATATTTCCATGTTCATACAGATGGCGGTGTAGATATTTCCATGTTTATGGAGATAGCAGTGTATTTATTTCCATGTGTAAAGAGATAGCTTTGTAGATATTTCAATGTATATGCAGATATCTGTGTAGATATTTCCATTTTCATGCAGATAGCGCTGAAGATGTATGCATGTTTACACAGATAGCGCTGCAGATATTTCCATGTTCATACAGGTAGCGGTGTAGATATTTCCCTGTTCATCCAGATGGCTGTGTAGATATATCCATGTTCATACAGATGGCGGTGAAGATATTTCCATGTTCATACAGATAGCGGTGCTGATATTTCCATGTTCATCCAGATGGCTCTGCAGATATATCCATCTTCATACAGATAGCGGTGTAGATATTTCCATGTTCATACAGATAGCGGTGTAGATATTTCCATGTTCATACAGATAGCGGTGCTGATATTTCCATGTTCATACAGATAGCGGTGTAGATATCTCCATCTTAATACAGATGGCGGTGTAGATATTTGTATGTTCATACAGATGGCGGTGCAGATATTTCCATGTTCATACAGATAGCGGTGCTGATATTTCCATGTTCATCCAGATGGCTCTGCAGATATATCCATCTTCATACAGATAGCGGTGTAGATATTTCCATGTTCATACAGATAGCGGTGTAGATATTTCCATGTTCATACAGATAGCGGTGCTGATATTTCCATGTTCATACAGATAGCGGTGTAGATATCTCCATCTTAATACAGATGGCGGTGTAGATATTTGTATGTTCATACAGATGGCGGTGCAGATATTTCCATGTTCATACAGATGGCGGTGTAGATATTTCCATGTTTATAGAGATAGCAGTGTATTTATTTCCATGTGTAAAGAGATAGCTTTGTAGATATTTCCATGTATATGCAGATATCTGTGTAGATATTTCCATTTTCATGCAGATAGCGGTGAAGATGTATGCATGTTTACACAGATAGCGCCGTAGATATTTCCATGTTCATACAGGTAGCGGTGTAGATATTTCCTTGTTCATATAGATGGCTGTGTAGATATATCCATGTTCATACAGATGGCGGTGAACGTATTTCCATGTTCATACAGATAGCGGTGTAGATATTTCCATGTTCATACAGATAGCCGAGTAGATATTGCCATGTTCATACCGATAGCGGTGCTGATACTTCCATGTTTATACAGGTAGCGGTGTACATATTTCCATGTTTATACAGATAGCGGTGTAGATATTTCCATGTTCATACAGATAGCGGTGTAGATATTTCCATGTTTATACAGATAGCGGTGTAGATATCTCCTTCTTAATACAGATGGCGGTGTAGATATTTATATGTCCATGCAGATGGCGGTGCAGATATTTCCATGTTCATACAGATGGCGGTGTAGATATTTCCATGTTCATACATATAGCGGTGCTGAAATTTCCATGTTTATAAAGGTAGCGGTGTAGATATTTCCACGTTTATACAGACGGCGGTGTAGATATTTCCGTGTTTATAGAGATAGCGGTGTAGTTATTTCCATGTGTAAAGAAATAGCTTTGTAGACATTTCCATGTATATGCAGATAGCTGTGTAGATATTTCCATTTTCATGCAGATAGCGGTGTAGATATTTCCATGTTTATACAGATAGCGGTGAAGATGTATGCATGTTTACACAGATAGCGGTGTAGATATTTCCATGCTCATACAGATAGCGGTGTAGATATATCCATGTTCATCCAGATGGCTGTGTAGATATTTCCATGTTCATTCAGATAGCGGTGTAGATCTTTCCATGTTCATACAGATAGCGGTGTAGATATCTCCATCTTAATACAGATGGCGGTGTAGATATTTGTGTGTTAATACAGATGGCGTTGCAGATATTCCCATGTTCATACAGATGGCGGTATAGATATTTCCATGTTTATAGAGATAGCGGTGTAGTTATTTCCATGTGTAAAGAGATAGCTTTGTAGATATTTCCATGTATATGCAGATAGCTGTGTAGATATTTCCATTTTCATGCAGATAGCGGTGTAGATATTTCCATGTTCAAACAGATAGCGGTGTAGATATTTCCATGTTCATACAGATAGCGCTGTAGATATTTCCATGTTTATACAGATGGTGGTGAAGATGAATGCATGTTTACACAGATAGCGGTGTAGATATTTCCATGTTCATCCAGATGGCTGTGTAGATATGTCCATGTTCATACAGACGGCGGTGAAGATATTTCCATGTTCATACAGATAGCGGTGTAGATATTTCTATGTCCATACAGATAGCGGTGTAGATATTTCCATGTTCATACAGATAGCGGTGCTGATATTTCCATGTTCATCCAGATGGCTCTGCAGAAATATCCATCTTCATACAGATAGCGGTGTAGATATTTCCATGTTCATACAGATAGCGGTGTAGATATTTCCATGTTCATACAGATAGCGGTGCTGATATTTCCATGTTCATACAGATAGCGGTGTAGATATCTCCATCTTAATACAGATGGCGGTGTAGATATTTGTATGTTCATACAGATGGCGGTGCAGATATTTCCATGTTCATACAGATGGCGGTGTAGATATTTCCATGTTTATAGAGATAGCAGTGTATTTATTTCCATGTGTAAAGAGATAGCTTTGTAGATATTTCCATGTATATGCAGATATCTGTGTAGATATTTCCATTTTCATGCAGATAGCGCTGAAGATGTATGCATGTTTACACAGATAGCGCCGTAGATATTTCCATGTTCATACAGGTAGCGGTGTAGATATTTCCATGTTCATATAGATGGCTGTGTAGATATATCCATGTTCATACAGAAGGCGGTGAAGGTATTTCCATGTTCATACAGATAGCGGTGTAGATATTTCCATGTTCATACAGATAGCCGAGTAGATATTGCCATGTTCATACCGATAGCGGTGCTGATACTTCCATGTTTATACAGGTATCGGTGTACATATTTCCATGTTTATACAGATAGCGGTGTAGATATTTCCATGTTCATACAGATAGCGGTGTAGATATTTCCATGTTTATACAGATAGCGGTGAAGATGTATGCATGTTTACACAGATAGAGGTGTAGATATTTCCATGCTCATACAGATAGCGGTGTAGATATATCCATGTTCATCCAGATGGATGTGTAGATATATCCACGTTCATACAGATGGCGGTGAAGATATTTCCATGTTCATTCAGATAGCGGTGTAGATCTTTCCTTGTTCATTCAGATAGCGGTGTAGATATTTCCATGTTCATACAGATACAGGTGTAGATGTTTCCATGTTCATACAGATAGCGGTTTATATATCTCCATGTTCATCCTGATGGCTGTGTAGATATATCCATGTTCATACTGATGGCGGTGAAGATATTTCCATGTTCATACAGATAGTGGTGTTGATATTTCCATGTTCATACAGATAGCGGTGTAGATATCTCCATCTTAATACAGATGGCGGTGTAGATATTTGTATGTTCATAGAGATGGTGGTGCAGATATTTCCATGTTCATACTGATGGCGGTGTAGATATTTCCATGTTTATAGAGATAGCAGTGTATTTATTTCCATGTGTAAAGAGATAGCTTTGTAGATATTTCCATGTTCATACAGATAGCGGTGTAGATATCTCCATCTTAATACAGATGGCGGTGTAGATATTTGTATGGTCATAGAGATGGTGGTGCAGATATTTCCATGTTCATACAGATGGCGGTGTAGATATTTCCATGTTTATAGAGATAGCAGTGTATTTATTTCCATGTGTAAAGAGATAGCTTTGTAGATATTTCCATGTATATGCAGATATCTGTGTAGATATTTCCATTTTCATGCAGATAGCGGTGAAGATGTATGCATGTTTACACAGATAGCGCCGTAGATATTTCCATGTTCATACAGGTAGCGGTGTAGATATTTCCATGTTCATATAGATGGCTGTGTAGATATATCCATGTTCATACAGATGGCGGTGAAGATATTTCCATGTTCATACAGATAGCGGTGTAGATATTTCCATGTTCATACAGATAGCCGAGTAGATATTGCCATGTTCATACCGATAGCGGTGCTGATACTTCCATGTTTATACAGGTAGCGGTGTACATATTTCCATGTTTATACAGATAGCGGTGTAGATATTTCCATGTTCATACAGATAGTGGTGTAGATATTTCCATGTTTATACAGATAGCGGTGTAGATATCTCCTTCTTAATACAGATGGCGGTGTAGATATTTATATGTCCATGCAGATGGCGGTGCAGATATTTCCATGTTCATACAGATGGCGGTGTAGATATTTCCATGTTCATACATATAGCGGTGCTGATATTTCCATGTTTATACAGGTAGCGGTGTAGATATTTCCATGTTTATACAGATGGCGGTGTAGATATTTCCGTGTTTATAGAGATAGCGGTGTAGTTATTTCCATGTGTAAAGAAATAGCTTTGTAGATATTTCCATGTATATGCAGATAGCTGTGTAGATATTTCCATTTTCATGCAGATAGCGGTGTAGATATTTCCATGTTCAAACAGATAGCGGTGTAGATATTTCCATGTTCATACAGATAGCGGTGTAGATATTTCCATGTTTATACAGAGAGCGGTGAGGATGTATGCATGTTTACACAGATAGCGGTGTAGATATTTCCATGCTCATACAGATAGCGGTGTAGATATATCCATGTTCATCCAGATGGCTGTGTAGATATATCCATGTTCATACAGATGGCGGTGAAGATATTTCCATGTTCATTCAGATAGCGGTGTAGATCTTTCCATGTTCATACAGATAGCGGTGTAGCTGTTTCCATGTTCATACAGATAGCGGTGTAGATATTTCCGTGTTCATCCAGGTGGCTGTGTAGATATATCCATGTTCATACAGATGGCGGTGAAGATATTTCGATGTTCATAGAGATAGCGGTGTAGATATTTCCATGTTCATACTCATAGTGGTGTAGATATTTCCATGTTCATACAGATAGCGGTGTAGCTATTTCCATGTTCATACAGATAGCGGTGTAGATATTTCCATGTTCGTCCAGTTGGCTGTGTAGATATTTCCATGTTCATACAGATAGCGGTGCTGATATTTCCATGTTTATACAGGTAGCGGTGTAGATATTTCCATGTTTATACAGATAGCGGTGTAGATATTTCCATGTTTATACAGATAGCGGTGTAGATATTTCCAAGTTTATACAGATAGCGGTGTAGATATCTCCATCTTAATACAGATGGCGGCGTAGATATTTGTATGTTCATAGAGATGGTGGTGCAGATATTTCCATGTTAATACAGATGGCGGTGTAGATATTTCCATGTTTATAGAGATAGCAGTGTATTTATTTCCATGTGTAAAGAGATAGCTTTGTAGATATTTCAATGTATATGCAGATATCTGTGTAGATATTTCCATTTTCATGCAGATAGCGGTGAAGATGTATGCATGTTTACACAGATACCGCTGCAGATATTTCCATGTTCATACAGGTAGCGGTGTAGATATTTCCCTGTTCATCCAGATGGCTGTGTAGATATATCCATGTTCATACAGATGGCGGTGAAGATATTTCCATGTTCATACAGATAGCGGTGTAGATACTTCCATGTTCATACAGATAGCCGAGTAGATATTGCCATGTTCATACCGATAGCGGTGCTGATACTTCCATGTTTATACAGGTAGCGGTGTACATATTTCCATGTTTATACAGATAGCGGTGTAGATATTTCCATGTTCATACAGATAGCGGTGTAGATATCTCCTTCTTAATACAGATGGCGGTGTAGATATTTATATGTTCATGCAGATGGCGGTGCAGATATTTCCATGTTCATACAGATGGCGGTGTAGATATTTCCATGTTCATACATATAGCGGTGCTGATATTTCCATGTTTATACAGGTAGCGGTGTAGATATTTCCACGTTTATACAGATGGCGGTGTAGATATTTCCGTGTTTATAGAGATAGCGGTGTAGTTATTTCCATGTGTAAAGAAATAGCTTTGTAGACATTTCCATGTATATGCAGATAGCTGTGTAGATATTTCCATTTTCATGCAGATAGCGGTGTAGATATCTCCATCTTAATACAGATGGCGGTGTAGATATTTGTGTGTTAATACAGATGGCGTTGCAGATATTTCCATGTTCATACAGATGGCGGTATAGATATTTCCATGTTTATAGAGATAGCGGTGTAGTTATTTCCATGTGTAAAGAGATAGCTTTGTAGATATTTCCATGTATATGCAGATAGCTGTGTAGATATTTCCATTTTCATGCAGATAGCGGTGTAGATATTTCCATGTTCAAACAGATAGCGGTGTAGATATTTCCATGTTCATACAGATAGCGCTGTAGATATTTCCATGTTTATACAGATGGTGGTGAAGATGAATGCATGTTTACACAGATAGCGGTGTAGATATTTCCATGTTCATCAAGATGGCTGTGTAGATATGTCCATGTTCATACAGACGGCGGTGAAGATATTTCCATGTTCATACAGATAGCGGTGTAGATATTTCCATGTCCATACAGATAGCGGTGTAGTTATTTCCATGTTCATACAGATAGCGGTGCTGATATTTCCATGTTCATCCAGATGGCTCTGCAGATATATCCATCTTCATACAGATAGCGGAGTAGATATTTCCATGTTCATACAGATAGTGGTGTAGATATTTCCATGTTCATACAGATAGCGGTGCTGATATTTCCATGTTCATACAGATAGCGGTGTAGATATCTCCATCTTAATACAGATGGCGGTGTAGATATTTGTATGTTCATAAAGATGGCGGTGCAGATATTTCCATGTTCATACAGATGGCGGTGTAGATATTTCCATGTTTACAGCGATAGCGGTGTAGTTATTTCCATGTGAAAAGAGATAGCTTTGTAGATATTTCCATGTATATGCAGATAGCTGTGTAGGTATTTCCATTTTCATGCAGATAGCTGCGTAGATATTTCCATGTAAAAACAGATAGCGGTGTAGATATTTCCATGTTTATACAGATAGCGGTGTAGATATTTCCATGTTTATACAGATAGCGGTGAAGATGTATGCATGTTTACACAGATAGCGGTGGTGATATCTCCATGTTTATACAGATAGCGGTTTAGATATTTCCATGTTCATCCAGATGGGTGTGTAGATATATCCATGTTCATACAGATGGCGGTGAAGATATTTCCATGTTCATACAGATAGCGGTGTAGATATTTCCATGTTCATACAGATAGCGGTGTAGATATTTCCATGTTCATACAGAGAGCGGAGTAGCTATTTCCATGTTCATACAGATAGCGGTGTAGATATTTCCATGTTCATCCAGGTGGCTGTGTAGATATATCCATGTTCATACAGATGGCGGTGAAGATATTTCCATGTTCATACAGATAGCTGTGTAGATATTTCCATGTTCAAACAGATAGTGGTGAAGATATTTCCATGTTCATACAGATAGCGGTGTAGCTATTTCCATGTTCATACAGATAGCGGTTTAGATATTTCCATGTTCGTCCAGATGGCTGTGTAGATATTTCCATGTTTATACAGATAGCGGTTCTGATATTTCCATGTTTATACCGGTAGCGGTGTAGATATTTCCATGTTTATACAGATAGCGGTGTAGATATTTCCATATTTATACAGATAGCGGTGTAGATATTTCCAAGTTTATACAGATAGCGGTGTAGATATCTCCATCTTAATACAGATGGCGGTGTAGATATTTGTATGTTCATAGAGATGGTGGTGCAGATATTTCCATGTTCATACAGATGGCGGTGTAGATATTTCCATGTTTATAGAGATAGCAGTGTATTTATTTCCATGTGTAAAGAGATAGCTTTGTAGATACTTCCATGTATATGCAGATAGCTGTGTAGATATTTCCATTTTCATGCAGATAGCGGTGAAGATGTATGCATGTTTACAAAGATAGCGCTGTAGATATTTCCATGTTCATATAGGTAGCGGTGTAGATATTTCCATTTTCATCCAGATGGCTGTGTAGATATATCCATGTTCATACAGATGGAGGTGAAGATATTTCCATGTTCATACAGATAGCGGTGTAGATATTTCCATGTTCATACAGATAGCCGAGTACATATTGCCATGTTCATACCGATAGCGGTGCTGATACTTCCATGTTTATACAGGTAGCGGTGTACATATTTCCATGTTTATACAGATAGCGGTGTAGATATTTCCATGTTTATACAGATAGCGGTGTAGATATTTCCATGTTTATACAGATAGCGGTGTAGATATCTCCTTCTTAATACAGATGGCGGTGTAGATATTTATATGTTCATGCAGATCGCGGTGCAGATATTTCCATTTTCATACAGATGGCGGTGTAGATATTTCCATGTTCATACATATAGCGGTGCTGATATTTCCATGTTTATACAGGTAGCGGTGTAGATATTTCCATGTTTATACAGATGGCGGTGTAGATATTTCCGTGTTTATAGAGATAGCGGTGTAGTTATTTCCATGAGTAAAGAAATAGCTTTGTAGATATTTCCATGTATATGCAGATAGCTGTGTAGATATTTCCATTTTCATGCAGATAGCTGTGTATATATTTCCATGTTCAAACAGATAACGGTGTAGATATTTCCATGTTCATACAGATAGCGGTGTAGATATTTCCATGTTTATACAGATAGCGGTGAGGATGTATGCATGTTTACACAGATAGCGGTGAGGATGTATGCATGTTTACACAGATAGCGGTGTAGATATTTCCATGCCTTACAGATAGCTGTGTAGATATTTCCATGTTCATCCAGATGGCTGTGTATATATATCCATGTTCATACAGATGGCGGTGAAGATATTTCCATGTTCATACAGATAGCTGTGTAGATATTTCCATGTTCATACAGATAGTGGTGTAGATATTTCCATGTTCATACAGATTGCGGTGTAGCTATTTCCATGTTCATACAGATAGCGGTGTAGATATTTCCATGTTCGTCCAGATGGCTGTGTAGATATTTCCATGTTCATTCAGATAGCGGTGCTGATATTTCCATGTTTATAGAGGTAGCGGTGTAGATATTTCCATGTTTATACAGATAGCGGTGTAGATATTTCCATGTTTATACAGATAGCGGTGTAGATATCTCCATCTTAATACAGATGGCTGTGTAGATATTTGTATGTTGATAGAGATGGTGGTGCAGATATTTCCATGTTCATACAGATGGCGGTGTAGATATTTCCATGTTTATAGAGATAGCAGTGTATTTATTTCCATGTGTAAAGAGATAGCTTTGTAGATATTTCCATGTATATGCAGATATCTGTGTAGATATTTCCATTTTCATGCAGATAGCGGTGAAGATGTTTGCATGTTTACACAGATAGCGCTGTAGATATTTCCATGCTCATACAGGTAGCGGTGTAGATATTTCCATGTTCATCCAGATGGCTGTGTAGATATATCCATGTTCATACAGATGGATGTGAAGATATTTCCATGTTCATACAGATAGTGGTGTAGATATTTCTATGTTCATTCAGATAGCGGTGCTGATACTTCCATGTTTATACAGGTATCGGTGTACATATTTCCATGTTTATACAGATAGCGGTGTAGATATTTCCATGTTCATACAGATAGCGGTGTAGATATTTCCATATTTATACAGATAGCGGTGAAGATGTATGCATGTTTACACAGATAGCGGTGTAGATATTTCCATGCTCATACAGATAGCGCTGTAGATATATCCATGTTCATCCAGATGGCTGTGTAGATATATCCACGTTCATACAGATGGCGGTGAAGATATTTCCATGTTCATTCAGATAGCGGTGTAGATCTTTCCTTGTTCATACAGATAGCGGTGTAGATATTTCCATATTCATACAGATACAGGTGTAGATGTTTCCATGTTCATACAGATAGCGGTGTAGATATCTCCATGTTCATCCTGATGGCTGTGTAGATATATCCATGTTCATACTGATGGCGGTGAAGATATTTCCATGTTCATACAGATAGCGGTGTAGATATTTCCATGTTCATACAGATAGCGGTGTAGATATCTCCATCTTAATACAGATGGCGGTGTAGATATTTGTATGTTCATAGAGATGGTGTTGCAGATATTTCCATGTTCATACAGATGGCGGTGTAGATATTTCCATGTTTATAGAGATAGCAGTGTATTTATTTCCATGTGTAAAGAGATAGCTTTGTAGATATTTCCATGTATATGCAGATATCTGTGTAGATATTTCCATTTTCATGCAGATAGCGGTGAAGATGTATGCATGTTTACACAGATAGCGCTGTAGATATTTCCATGTTCATACAGGTAGCGGTGTAGATATTTCCATGTTCATATAGATGGCTGTGTAGATATATCCATGTTCATACAGTTGGCGGTGAAGATATTTCCATGTTCATACAGATAGCGGTGTAGATATTTCCATGTTCATACAGATAGCCGAGTAGATATTGCCATGTTCATACCGATAGCGGTGCTGATACTTCCATGTTTATACAGGTAGCGGTGTACATATTTCCATGTTTATACAGATAGCGGTGTAGATATTTCCATGTTCATACAGATAGCGGAGTAGATATCTCCATCTTAATACAGATGGCGTTGTAGATATTTATATGTTCACTCAGATAGCGGTGTAGATATTTCCATTCTCATACAGATAGCAGTGTAGATATATCCATGTTCATCCAGATGGCTGTGTAGATATATCCATGTTCATACAGATGGCGGTGAAGATATTTCCATGTTCATTCAGATAGCGGTGTAAATCTTTCCATGTTCACACAGATAGCGGTGTAGATATTTCCATGTTCATACAGATACAGGTGTAGCTGTTTCCATGTTCATACAGATAGCGGTGTAGATATTTCCATGTTCATCCAGATGGCTCTGTAGACATATCCATGTTCATACAGATGGCAGTGAAGATATTTCCATGTTCATACATATAGCGGTGTAGATATTTCCATGTTCATACAGATAGCGGTGTAGATATCTCCATCTTAATACAGATGGTGGTGTAGATATTTGTATGTTAATACAGATGGCGGTTCAGATATTTCCATGTTCATACAGATGGCGGTATAGATGTTTCCATGTTTATTGAGATAGCGGTGTAGTTATTTCCATGTGTAAAGAGATAGCTTTGTAGATATTTCCATGTATATGCAGATAGCCGTGTAGATATTTCCATTTTCATGCAGATAGCGGTGTAGATATTTCCATGTTCAAACAGAAAGCGGTGTAGATATTTCCATGTTCATACAGATAGCGCTGTAGATATTTCCATGTTTATACAGATAGCGGTGAAGATGTATGCACGTTTACACAGATAGCGGTGTAGATATTTCCATGTTCATCCAGATGGCTGTGTAGATATATCGATGTTCATACAGACGACGGAGAAGATATTTCCATGTTCATACAGATAGCGGTGTAGATATTTCCATGTCCATACAGATAGCGGTGTAGATATTTCCATGTTCATACAGATATCGGTGTAGATATATCCATGTTCATCCAGATGGCTCTGCAGATATATCCATCTTCATTCAGATGGCGGTGAAGATATTTCCATGTTCTTACAGGTAACGGTGTAGATATTTCCATGTTCATACTTTAGCGGTGTAGATATTTCCATGTTCATAGAGACAGCGCTGCTGATATTTCCATGTTCATCCAGATGGCTGTGTAGATATATCCATGTTCATACAGATGGCGGTGAAGATATTTCCATGTTCATACGGATAACGGTGTAGATATTTCCATGTTCATACAGATAGCGGTGTAGATATTTCCATGTTTATACAGATAGCAGTGTAGATATCTTCATCTTAATACAGATGGCGGTGTAGATATTTATATGCTAATACAGATGACGGTGCAGATATTTACATGTTCATAAAGATGGCGGTGTAAATATTTCCATGTTTATAGAGATAGCGGTGTAGTTATTTCCATGTGTAAAGAGATAGCTTTGTAGATATTTCCATGTATATGCAGATAGCTGCGTAGATATTTCCATTTTCATGCAGATAGCGGTGTAGATATTTCCATGTTCAAAGAGATAGCGGTGTAGATCTTTCCATGTTCATCCAGATGGCTGTGTAGATATTTCCTTGTTCATACAGATAGCGGTGCTGATATTTCCATGTTTATACAGATAGCGGTGTAGATATCTCCATCTTAATACAGATGGCGGTGTAGATATTTGTATGTTCATACAGATGGCGTTGCAGATATTTCCATGTTCATAGAGATGGCGGTGTAGATATTTCCATGTTTACAGCGATAGCGGTGTAGTTATTTCCATGTGAAAAGAGATAGCTTTGTAGATATTTCCATGTATTTGCAGATAGCTGTGTAGATATTTCCATTTTCATGCAGATAGCTGCGTAGATATTTCCATGTAAAAACAGATAGCGGTGAAGATATTTCCATGTTTATACAGATAGCGATGTAGATATTTCCATGTTTATACAGATAGCGGTGAAGATGTATGCATGTTTACACAGATAGCGGTGGTGATATTTCCATGTTCATACAGATAGCGGTGTAGATATTTCCATGTTCATCCAGATGGGTGTGTAGATATATCCATGTTCATACAGATGGTGGTGAAGATATTTCCATGTTCATACAGATAGCGGTGTAGATATTTCCATGTTCATACAGATAGCGGTGTAGATATTTCCATGTTCATACAGATAGCGGAGTAGCTATTTCCATGTTCATACAGATAGCGCTGTAGATATTTCCATGTTCATCCAGGTGGCTGTGTAGATATATCCATGTTCATACAGATGGCGGTGAAGATATTTCCATGTTCATACAGGTAGCTGTGTAGATATTTCCATGTTCATACAGATAGTGGTGTAGATATTTCCATGTTCATACAGATAGCGGTGCTGATATTTCCATGTTCATACAGATAGCGGTGTAGATATCTCCATCTTAATACAGATGGCGGTGTAGATATTTGTATGTTCATAAAGATGGCGGTGCAGATATTTCCATGTTCATACAGATGGCGGTGTAGATATTTCCATGTTTACAGCGATAGCGGTGTAGTTATTTCCATGTGAAAAGAGATAGCTTTGTAGATATTTCCATGTATATGCAGATAGCTGTGTAGGTATTTCCATTTTCATGCAGATAGCTGCGTAGATATTTCCATGTAAAAACAGATAGCGGTGTAGATATTTCCATGTTTATACAGATAGCGGTGTAGATATTTCCATGTTTATACAGATAGCGGTGAAGATGTATGCATGTTTACACAGATAGCGGTGGTGATATCTCCATGTTTATACAGATAGCGGTTTAGATATTTCCATGTTCATCCAGATGGGTGTGTAGATATATCCATGTTCATACAGATGGCGGTGAAGATATTTCCATGTTCATACAGATAGCGGTGTAGATATTTCCATGTTCATACAGATAGCGGTGTAGATATTTCCATGTTCATACAGAGAGCGGAGTAGCTATTTCCATGTTCATACAGATAGCGGTGTAGATATTTCCATGTTCATCCAGGTGGCTGTGTAGATATATCCATGTTCATACAGATGGCGGTGAAGATATTTCCATGTTCATACAGATAGCTGTGTAGATATTTCCATGTTCAAACAGATAGTGGTGAAGATATTTCCATGTTCATACAGATAGCGGTGTAGCTATTTCCATGTTCATACAGATAGCGGTTTAGATATTTCCATGTTCGTCCAGATGGCTGTGTAGATATTTCCATGTTTATACAGATAGCGGTTCTGATATTTCCATGTTTATACCGGTAGCGGTGTAGATATTTCCATGTTTATACAGATAGCGGTGTAGATATTTCCATATTTATACAGATAGCGGTGTAGATATTTCCAAGTTTATACAGATAGCGGTGTAGATATCTCCATCTTAATACAGATGGCGGTGTAGATATTTGTATGTTCATAGAGATGGTGGTGCAGATATTTCCATGTTCATACAGATGGCGGTGTAGATATTTCCATGTTTATAGAGATAGCAGTGTATTTATTTCCATGTGTAAAGAGATAGCTTTGTAGATACTTCCATGTATATGCAGATAGCTGTGTAGATATTTCCATTTTCATGCAGATAGCGGTGAAGATGTATGCATGTTTACAAAGATAGCGCTGTAGATATTTCCATGTTCATATAGGTAGCGGTGTAGATATTTCCATTTTCATCCAGATGGCTGTGTAGATATATCCATGTTCATACAGATGGAGGTGAAGATATTTCCATGTTCATACAGATAGCGGTGTAGATATTTCCATGTTCATACAGATAGCCGAGTACATATTGCCATGTTCATACCGATAGCGGTGCTGATACTTCCATGTTTATACAGGTAGCGGTGTACATATTTCCATGTTTATACAGATAGCGGTGTAGATATTTCCATGTTTATACAGATAGCGGTGTAGATATTTCCATGTTTATACAGATAGCGGTGTAGATATCTCCTTCTTAATACAGATGGCGGTGTAGATATTTATATGTTCATGCAGATCGCGGTGCAGATATTTCCATTTTCATACAGATGGCGGTGTAGATATTTCCATGTTCATACATATAGCGGTGCTGATATTTCCATGTTTATACAGGTAGCGGTGTAGATATTTCCATGTTTATACAGATGGCGGTGTAGATATTTCCGTGTTTATAGAGATAGCGGTGTAGTTATTTCCATGAGTAAAGAAATAGCTTTGTAGATATTTCCATGTATATGCAGATAGCTGTGTAGATATTTCCATTTTCATGCAGATAGCTGTGTATATATTTCCATGTTCAAACAGATAACGGTGTAGATATTTCCATGTTCATACAGATAGCGGTGTAGATATTTCCATGTTTATACAGATAGCGGTGAGGATGTATGCATGTTTACACAGATAGCGGTGAGGATGTATGCATGTTTACACAGATAGCGGTGTAGATATTTCCATGCCTTACAGATAGCTGTGTAGATATTTCCATGTTCATCCAGATGGCTGTGTATATATATCCATGTTCATACAGATGGCGGTGAAGATATTTCCATGTTCATACAGATAGCTGTGTAGATATTTCCATGTTCATACAGATAGTGGTGTAGATATTTCCATGTTCATACAGATTGCGGTGTAGCTATTTCCATGTTCATACAGATAGCGGTGTAGATATTTCCATGTTCGTCCAGATGGCTGTGTAGATATTTCCATGTTCATTCAGATAGCGGTGCTGATATTTCCATGTTTATAGAGGTAGCGGTGTAGATATTTCCATGTTTATACAGATAGCGGTGTAGATATTTCCATGTTTATACAGATAGCGGTGTAGATATCTCCATCTTAATACAGATGGCTGTGTAGATATTTGTATGTTGATAGAGATGGTGGTGCAGATATTTCCATGTTCATACAGATGGCGGTGTAGATATTTCCATGTTTATAGAGATAGCAGTGTATTTATTTCCATGTGTAAAGAGATAGCTTTGTAGATATTTCCATGTATATGCAGATATCTGTGTAGATATTTCCATTTTCATGCAGATAGCAGTGAAGATGTTTGCATGTTTACACAGATAGCGCTGTAGATATTTCCATGCTCATACAGGTAGCGGTGTAGATATTTCCATGTTCATCCAGATGGCTGTGTAGATATATCCATGTTCATACAGATGGATGTGAAGATATTTCCATGTTCATACAGATAGTGGTGTAGATATTTCTATGTTCATTCAGATAGCGGTGCTGATACTTCCATGTTTATACAGGTATCGGTGTACATATTTCCATGTTTATACAGATAGCGGTGTAGATATTTCCATGTTCATACAGATAGCGGTGTAGATATTTCCATATTTATACAGATAGCGGTGAAGATGTATGCATGTTTACACAGATAGCGGTGTAGATATTTCCATGCTCATACAGATAGCGCTGTAGATATATCCATGTTCATCCAGATGGCTGTGTAGATATATCCACGTTCATACAGATGGCGGTGAAGATATTTCCATGTTCATTCAGATAGCGGTGTAGATCTTTCCTTGTTCATACAGATAGCGGTGTAGATATTTCCATATTCATACAGATACAGGTGTAGATGTTTCCATGTTCATACAGATAGCGGTGTAGATATCTCCATGTTCATCCTGATGGCTGTGTAGATATATCCATGTTCATACTGATGGCGGTGAAGATATTTCCATGTTCATACAGATAGCGGTGTAGATATTTCCATGTTCATACAGATAGCGGTGTAGATATCTCCATCTTAATACAGATGGCGGTGTAGATATTTGTATGTTCATAGAGATGGTGTTGCAGATATTTCCATGTTCATACAGATGGCGGTGTAGATATTTCCATGTTTATAGAGATAGCAGTGTATTTATTTCCATGTGTAAAGAGATAGCTTTGTAGATATTTCCATGTATATGCAGATATCTGTGTAGATATTTCCATTTTCATGCAGATAGCGGTGAAGATGTATGCATGTTTACACAGATAGCGCTGTAGATATTTCCATGTTCATACAGGTAGCGGTGTAGATATTTCCATGTTCATATAGATGGCTGTGTAGATATATCCATGTTCATACAGTTGGCGGTGAAGATATTTCCATGTTCATACAGATAGCGGTGTAGATATTTCCATGTTCATACAGATAGCCGAGTAGATATTGCCATGTTCATACCGATAGCGGTGCTGATTCTTCCATGTTTATACAGGTAGCGGTGTACATATTTCCATGTTTATACAGATAGCGGTGTAGATATTTCCATGTTCATACAGATAGCGGAGTAGATATCTCCATCTTAATACAGATGGCGTTGTAGATATTTATATGTTCACTCAGATAGCGGTGTAGATATTTCCATTCTCATACAGATAGCAGTGTAGATATATCCATGTTCATCCAGATGGCTGTGTAGATATATCCATGTTCATACAGATGGCGGTGAAGATATTTCCATGTTCATTCAGATAGCGGTGTAAATCTTTCCATGTTCACACAGATAGCGGTGTAGATATTTCCATGTTCATACAGATACAGGTGTAGCTGTTTCCATGTTCATACAGATAGCGGTGTAGATATTTCCATGTTCATCCAGATGGCTCTGTAGACATATCCATGTTCATACAGATGGCAGTGAAGATATTTCCATGTTCATACATATAGCGGTGTAGATATTTCCATGTTCATACAGATAGCGGTGTAGATATCTCCATCTTAATACAGATGGTGGTGTAGATATTTGTATGTTAATACAGATGGCGGTTCAGATATTTCCATGTTCATACAGATGGCGGTATAGATGTTTCCATGTTTATTGAGATAGCGGTGTAGTTATTTCCATGTGTAAAGAGATAGCTTTGTAGATATTTCCATGTATATGCAGATAGCCGTGTAGATATTTCCATTTTCATGCAGATAGCGGTGTAGATATTTCCATGTTCAAACAGAAAGCGGTGTAGATATTTCCATGTTCATACAGATAGCGCTGTAGATATTTCCATGTTTATACAGATAGCGGTGAAGATGTATGCACGTTTACACAGATAGCGGTGTAGATATTTCCATGTTCATCCAGATGGCTGTGTAGATATATCGATGTTCATACAGACGACGGAGAAGATATTTCCATGTTCATACAGATAGCGGTGTAGATATTTCCATGTCCATACAGATAGCGGTGTAGATATTTCCATGTTCATACAGATATCGGTGTAGATATATCCATGTTCATCCAGATGGCTCTGCAGATATATCCATCTTCATTCAGATGGCGGTGAAGATATTTCCATGTTCTTACAGGTAACGGTGTAGATATTTCCATGTTCATACTTTAGCGGTGTAGATATTTCCATGTTCATAGAGACAGCGCTGCTGATATTTCCATGTTCATCCAGATGGCTGTGTAGATATATCCATGTTCATACAGATGGCGGTGAAGATATTTCCATGTTCATACGGATAACGGTGTAGATATTTCCATGTTCATACAGATAGCGGTGTAGATATTTCCATGTTTATACAGATAGCAGTGTAGATATCTTCATCTTAATACAGATGGCGGTGTAGATATTTATATGCTAATACAGATGACGGTGCAGATATTTACATGTTCATAAAGATGGCGGTGTAAATATTTCCATGTTTATAGAGATAGCGGTGTAGTTATTTCCATGTGTAAAGAGATAGCTTTGTAGATATTTCCATGTATATGCAGATAGCTGCGTAGATATTTCCTTGTTCATACAGATAGCGGTGCTGATATTTCCATGTTTATACAGATAGCGGTGTAGATATCTCCATCTTAATACAGATGGCGGTGTAGATATTTGTATGTTCATACAGATGGCGTTGCAGATATTTCCATGTTCATAGAGATGGCGGTGTAGATATTTCCATGTTTACAGCGATAGCGGTGTAGTTATTTCCATGTGAAAAGAGATAGCTTTGTAGATATTTCCATGTATTTGCAGATAGCTGTGTAGATATTTCCATTTTCATGCAGATAGCTGCGTAGATATTTCCATGTAAAAACAGATAGCGGTGAAGATATTTCCATGTTTATACAGATAGCGATGTAGATATTTCCATGTTTATACAGATAGCGGTGAAGATGTATGCATGTTTACACAGATAGCGGTGGTGATATTTCCATGTTCATACAGATAGCGGTGTAGATATTTCCATGTTCATCCAGATGGGTGTGTAGATATATCCATGTTCATACAGATGGTGGTGAAGATATTTCCATGTTCATACAGATAGCGGTGTAGATATTTCCATGTTCATACAGATAGCGGTGTAGATATTTCCATGTTCATACAGATAGCGGAGTAGCTATTTCCATGTTCATACAGATAGCGCTGTAGATATTTCCATGTTCATCCAGGTGGCTGTGTAGATATATCCATGTTCATACAGATGGCGGTGAAGATATTTCCATGTTCATACAGGTAGCTGTGTAGATATTTCCATGTTCATACAGATAGTGGTGTAGATATTTCCATGTTCATACAGATAGCGGTGTAGCTATTTCCATGTTCATACAGATAGCGGTGTAGATTTTTCCATGTTCATCCAGATGGCTGTGTAGATTTTTCCATGTTCATACAGATAGCGGTTCTGATATTTCCATGTTTATACAGGTTGCGGTGTAGATATTTCCATGTTTATACAGATAGCGTTGTAGATATTGCCATGTTCATATAGATAGCGGTGTAGATATTTCCATGTTTATACAGATAGCGGTGTACATGTATGCATGTTTACTCAGATAGCGGTGTAGATATTTCCATGTTCATAAAGATAGCGGTGTAGATATTTCCATGTTCATACAGATAGCAGTGTAGATATTTCCATGTTCATACAGATAGAGGTGTAGATTTTTCCATGTTCATACAGATAGCGGTGCATTTATTTCCATGTTCATCCAGATGGCTGTGAAGATATTTCCATGTTCATACAGATAGCAGTGCTGCTATTTCCATGTTTATACAGGTAGCGGTGTAGATATTTCCATGTTTATACAGAGAGCGGTGTAGATATTTCCATGTTTATACGGATAGCGTTGTATATATTTCCATGTTTATACAGATAGCGGTGTAGAAATCTCCATCTTAATACAGATGGCGGTGTAGATATTTGTATGTTCATACAGATGGCGGTGCAGATATTTCCATGTTCATACAGATGGCGGTGTAGATATTTCCATGTTTACAGAGATAGCGGTGTAGTTATTTCCATGTGTAAAGAGATAGCTTTGTAGATATTTCCATGTATATGCAGATAGCTGTGTAGATATTTCCATTTTCATGCAGATAGCGGTGTCGATATTTCCATGTTCAAACAGATAGCAGTGTAGATATTTCCATGTTCATACAGATAGCGGTGTAGATATTTTCCTGTTCATACAGTAGCGGTGCTGATATTTCCATCTTTATACAGGTAGCGGTGTAGATATTTCCATGTTTATACAGATAGCGGTGTAGATATTTCCATTTTTGTACAGATAGCGGTGAAGATATTTCCATGTTTATACAGATAGCGGTGTAGATATCTCCATCTTAATACAGATGGCGTTGTAGATATTTATATGTTAATACAGATGGCGGTGCAGATATTTCCATGTTCAAACAGATGGCGGTGTAGATATTTCCATGTTTATAGTGTTAGCGGTGTAGTTATTTCCATGTGTAAAGACATAGCTTTGTAGATATTTCCATGTATCTGCAGATAGCTGTGTAGATATTTCCATTTTCATGCAGATAGCGGTGTAGATATTTGCATGTTCAAACAGATAGCGGTGTAGATATTTCCATGTTCAAACAGATAGCGGTGTAGATATTTCCATGTTCATACAGATAGCGGTGTAGATATTTCCATGCTCATACAGATAGCGGTGTAGATATTTCCATGTTCATCCAGATGGCTGTGTAAATATTTCCATGTTCATACAGATAGCGGTGCTGATATTTCCATGTTTATACAGGAAAAAGTGTAGATATATCCATGTTTATACAGATAGCGCTGTAGATATTTCCATGTTTATACAGATAGCGGTGAAGATGTATGCATGTTTACACAGATAGCGGTGTAGATATTTCCATGCTCATACAGATAGCGGTGTAGATATATCCATGTTCATTCAGATGGCTGTGTAGATATATCCATGTTCATACAGATGGCGGTGAAGATATTTCCATGTTCATTCAGATAGCGGTGAAGATCTTTCCATGTTCATACAGATGGCGGTGTAGATATTTCCATGTTCATACAGATAGAGTTGTAGCTGTTTCCATGTTCATACAGATAGCGGTGTAGATATTTCCATGTTCATCCAGATGGCTGTGTAGATATATCCATGTTCATACAGATGGCGGTGAAGATATTTCCATGTTCATACAGATAACGGTGTAGTTATTTCCATGTTCATACAGATAGCGGTGTAGATATCTCCATCTAAATACAGATGGCGGTGTAGATATTTGTATGTTAATACAGATGGCGGTGCAGATATTTCCATGTTCATACAGATGGCGGTATAGATATTTCCATGTTTATAGAGATAGCGGTGTAGTTATTTCCATGAGTAAAGAGATAGCTTTGTAGATATTTCCATGTATATGCAGATAGCTGTGTAGATATTTCCATTTTCATGCAGATAGCGGTGTAGATGTTTCCATGTTCAAACAGATAGCGGTGTAGATATTTCCATGTTCATACAGATAGCGCTGTAGATATTTCCATGTTTATACAGATAGCGGTGAAGATGTATGCATGTTTACACAGATATCGGTGCAGATATTTCCATGTTCATCCAGATGGCTGTGTAGATATATCCATGTTCATACAGACGGCGGTGAAGATATTTCCATGTTCATACAGATAGCGGTGTAGATATTTCCATGTTCATACAGATAGCGTTGTAGATATTTCCATGTTCATACAGATATCGGTGTAGATATATCCATGTTCATCCAGATGTCTCTGCAGATATATCCATCTTCATACAGATGGCGGTGAAGATATTTCCATGTTCTTACAGATAACGGTGTAGATAATTCCATGTTCATACATTTGCGGTGTAGATATTTCCATGTTCTTAGAGACAGCGGTGCTGATATTTCCATGTTCATCCAGGTGGCTGTGTAGATATATCCATGTTCATACAGATGGCGGTGAAGATATTTCCATGTTCATACAGATAACGGTGTAGATATTTCCATGTTTATACAGATAGCGGTGTAGATATTTCCATGTTTATACAGATAGCGGTGCAGATATCTCCATCTTAATTCAGACGGCGGTGTAGATATATGTATGTTAATACACATGGCGGTGCAGATATTTCCATGTTCATACAGATGGCAGTTTAGATATTTCCATGTTTATAGAGATAGCGGTGTAGTTATTTCCATGTGTAAAGAGATAGCTTTGTAGATATTTCCATGTATATGCAGACAGCTGTGTAGATATTTCCATTTTCATGCAGATAGCGGTATAGATATTTCCATGTTCAAACATATAGCGGTGCAGATATTTCCATGTTCATACAGATAGCGGTGAAGATATTTCCATGTTCATAAAGATAGCGGTGTAGCTATTTCCATGTTCATACAGATAGCGGTGTAGATATTTCCATGTTCCTCCAGATGGCTGTGTAGATATTTCCATGTTCATACAGATAGCGGTGCTGATATTTCCATGTTTATACAGGTAGCGGTGTAAATATTTCCATGTTTATACAGATAGCGGTGTAGATATTTCCATGTTTATACAGATAGCGGTGTAGATACCTCCATCTTAATACAGATGGCGGTGTAGATATTTGTATGTTCATACAGATGGCGGTGCAGATATTTCCATGTTCATACAGATGGCGGTGTAGATATTTCCATGTTTACAGAGATAGCGGTGTAGTTATTTCCATGTGTAAAGAGATAGCTTTGTAGATATTTCCTTGTATATGCAGATAGCTGTGTAGATATTTCCATTTTCATGCAGATAGCGGTGTAGATATTTCCATGTTCAAACAGATAGCGGTGTAGATATTTCCATGTTCATACTGATAGCTGTGTAGATATTTCCCTGTTCATACACATAGCGGTGCTGATATTTCCATCTTTATACAGGTAGCGGTGTAGATATTTCCATGTTTATACAGATAGCGGGGTAGATATTTCCATGTTTATACAGATAACGGTGTAGATATTTCCATGTTTATACAGATAGCAGTGTAGATATCTCCATCTTAATACACATGGCGTTGTAGATATTTATATGTTCGTTCAGATGGCGGTGCAGATATTTCCATGTTCAAACAGATGGCGGTGTAGATATTTCCATGTTTATAGTGATAGCGGTGTAGTTATTTCCATGTGTAAAGACATAGCTTTGTAGATATTTCCATGTATATGCAGATAGCTGTGTAGATATTTCCATTTTCATGCAGATAGCGGTGTAGATATTTCCATGTTCAAACAGATAGCGGTGTAGATATATCCATGTTCATCCAGATGGCTGTGTAGATATATCCATGTTCATACAGATGGCGGTGAAGATAATTCGATGTTCATACAGATAGCGGTGTGCTTCTTTCCATGTTCATACAGATAGTGGTGTAGATATTTCCATGTTCATTCAGATAGAGGTGTAGCTATTTCCATGTTCATACAGATAGCGGTGTAGATATTTACATGTTCATCCAGATGGCTGTGTAGATATATCGATGTTCATACAGATGGCGGTGAATATATTTCCATGTTCATACAGATAGCGGTGTAGATATTTCCATGTTCATACAGATAGCGGTGAAGATATTTCCATGTTCGTACAGATAGCAGTGTAGCTATTTCCATGTTCATACATATAGCGGTGTAGATATTTCCATGTTCATCCAGATGGCTGTGTAAATATTTCCATGTTCATACTGATAGCGGTGCTGATATTTCCATGTTTATACAGGTAGCAGTGTAGATATTTCCATGTTTATACAGATAGCGCTGTAGATATTTCCATGTTTATACAGATAGCGGTGAAGATGTATGCATGTTTACACAGATAGCAGTGTGGATACTTCCATGTTCATACAGATAGCGGTGTAGATATTTCCATGTTCATCCAGATGGCTGTGTAGACATATCCATCTTCATAGATATGGCGGTGAAGTTATTTCCATGTTCATACAGATAGCGGTGTAGATATTTCCATGTTCATACAGATAGCGGTGTAGATATTTCCATGTTCATACAGACAGTGGTGCTGATATTTCCATGTTCATCCAGATGGCTGTGTAGATATATCCATGTTCATACAGATGGCGGTGAAGGTATTTCCATGTTCATACAGATAGCGGTGTAGATATTTCCATGTTCATACAGATAGCGGTGTAGATATTTCCATGTTCATAGAGACAGCGGTGCTGATATTTCCATGTTCATCCAGATGGCTGTGTAGATATATCCATGTTCATACAGATGGCGGTGAAGATATTTCCATGTTCATACAGATAGCAGTGTAGATATTTCCATGATCATACAGATAGCGGTGTAGATATTTCCATGTTCATACAGATAGTGGTGTAGATATTTCCATGTTCAAACAGATAGCGGTGTAGCTATTTCCATGTTCATACAGATAGCGGTGTAGATATTTCCATGTTCATCCAGATGGCTTTGTAAATATTTCCATGTTCATACAGATAGCAGTGCTGATATTTCCATGTTTATACAGGTAGCAGTGTAGATATTTCCATGTTTATACAGATAGCGCTGTATATATTTCCATGTTTATACAGATAGTGGTGAAGATGTATGCATGTTTACACAGATAGCGGTGTAGATATTTCCATGTTCATCCAGATGGCTGTGTTGATATATCCATGTTCATCCAGATGGCTGTGTAGATATATCCATGTTCATACAGATGGCGGTGAAGATATTTCCATGTTCATAAAGATAGCGGTGTAGATATTTCCATGTTCATACAGATAGCAGTGTAGATATTTCCATGTTCATACAGACATCGGTGTTGATATTTACATGTTCATCCAGATGGCTGTGTAGATATATCCATGTTCATACAGATGGCGGTGAAGGTATTTCCATGTTCATACAGATAGCGGTGTAGATATTTCCATGTTCATACAGATAGCGGTGTAGATATTTCCAAGTTCATAGAGACAGCGGTGCTGATATTTCCATGTTCATCCAGATGGCTGTGTAGATATATCCATGTTCATACAGATGGCGGTGAAGGTATTTCCATGTTCATACAGATAGCGGTGCAGATATTTCCATGTTCATACACATAGCGGTGTAGATATTCCCATGTTCAAAGAGACAGCGGTGCTCATATTTCCATGTTCATCCAGATGGCTGTGTAGATATATCCATGTTCATACAGATGGCGGTGAAGATATTTCCATGTTCATCCAGATGGCTGTGTAGATATATCCATGTTCATACAGATGGCGGTGAAGATATTCCCATGTTCTTACAGATAGAGGTGTAGATATTTCCATGTTCATACAGATAGTGGTGTAGATATTTCCATGTTCTACAGATAGCGGTGTAGCTATATCCATGTTCATACTGATAGCGGTGTAGATATTTCCATGTTCATCCAGATGGCTGTGTAGATATTTCCATGTTCATACAGATAGCGGTGCTGCTATTTCCTTGTTTATACAGGTAGCGGTGTAGATATTTCCATGTTTATACAGATAGCGGTGTAGATATTTCCATGTTTATACAGATAGCGGTGTACATATTTCCAAGTTTATACAGATAGCGGTGTAGATATCTCCATCGTAATTCAGATGGCGGTGTAGATATTTGTATGTTAATACAGATGGCGGTGCAGATATTTCCACGTTCATACAGATGGCGGTTTAGATATTTCCATGTTTATAGAGATAGCCGTGTAGTTATTTCCATGTGTAAAGAGATAGCTTTGTAGATATTTCCATGTATATGCAGACAGCTGTGTAGATATTTCCATTTTCATGCAGATAGCGGTATAGATATTTCCATGTTCAAACATATAGCGGTGTAGATATTTCCATGTTCATACAGATAGCGGTGTAGATATTTCCATGTTCATACAGATAGCGGTGTAGCTATTTCCATGTTCATACAGATAGCGGTGTAGATATTTCCATGTTCATCCAGATGGCTGTGTAGATATTTCCATGTTCATACAGATAGCGGTGCTGATATTTCCATGTTTATACAGGTAGCGGTGTAGATATTTCCATGTTTATACAGATAGCGGTGTAGATATTTCCATGTTTATACGGATAGCGTTGTAGATATTTCCATGTTTATACAGATAGCGGTGTAGATACCTCCATCTTAATACAGATGGCGGTGTAGATATGTGTATGTTCATACAGATGGCGGTGCAGATATTTCCATGTTCATACAGATGGCGGTGTAGATATTTCTATGTTTACAGAGATAGCGGTGTAGTTATTTCCATGTGTAAAGAGACAGCTTTGTAGATATTTCCATGTATATGCAGATAGCTGTGTAGATATTTCCATTTTCATGCAGATAGCGCTGTAGATATTTCCATGTTCAAACATATAGCGGTGTAGATATTTCCATGTTCATACAGATAGCGGTGTAGATATTTCCCTGTTCATACAGATAGCGGTGCTGATATTTCCATCTTTATACAGGTAGCGGTGTAGATATTTCCATGTTTATACAGATAGCGGTGTAGATATTTCCATGTTTAAACAGATAGCGGTGTAGATATTTCCATGTTTATACAGATAGCGGTGTAGATATCTCCATCTTAATACAGATACGTTGTAGATATTTATAAGTTCATACAGATGGCGGTGAAGATATTTCCATGATCAAACAGATGGCGGTGTAGATATTTCCATGTTTATAGTGATAGCGGTGTAGTTATTTCCATGTGTAAAGAAATAGCTTTGTAGATATTTCCATGTATATGCAGATAGCTGTGTGGATATTTCCATTTTCATGCAGATAGCGGTGTAGATATTTCCATGTTCATACAGATAGCGGTGTAGATATATCCATGTTCATCCAGATGTCTGTGTAGATATATCCATGTTCATACAGATGGCGGTGAAGATATTTCGATGTTCATACAGATAGCGGTGTACATCTTTCCATGTTCATACAGATAGCGGTGTAGTTATTTCCATGTTCATACAGATAGAGGTGTAGCTATTTCCATGTTCATACAGATAGCGATGTAGATATTTCCATGTTTATACAGATAGCGGTGAAGATGTATGCATGTTTACACAGATAGCGGTGCTGATATTTCCATGTTTATACAGGTAGCGGTGTAGATATTTCCATGTTTATACAGATAGCGGTGTAGATATTTCCATGTTTATACGGATAGCGTTGTAGATATTTCCATGTTTATACAGATAGCGGTGTGGATACCTCCATCTTAATACAGATGGCGGTGTAGATATTTGTATGTTCATACAGATGGCGGTGCAGATATTTCCATGTTCATACAGATGGCGGTGTAGATATTTCCATGTTTACAGAGATAGCGGTGTAGTTATTTCCATGTGTAAAGAGACAGCTTTGTAGATATTTCCATGTATATGCAGATAGCTGTGTAGATATTTCCATTTTCATGCAGATAGCGCTGTAGATATTTCCATGTTCAAACATATAGCGGTGTAGATATTTCCATGTTCATACAGATAGCGGTGTAGATATTTCCCTGTTCATACAGATAGCGGTGCTGATATTTCCATCTTTATACAGGTAGCGGTGTAGATATTTCCATGTTTATACAGATAGCGGTGTAGATATTTCCATGTTTAAACAGATAGCGGTGTAGATATTTCCATGTTCATACAGATAGCGGTGTAGATATTTCCATGTTCATCCAGATGGCTTTGTAAATATTTCCATGTTCATACAGATAGCAGTGCTGATATTTCCATGTTTATACAGGTAGCAGTGTAGATATTTCCATGTTTATACAGATAGCGCTGTATATATTTCCATGTTTATACAGATAGTGGTGAAGATGTATGCATGTTTACACAGATAGCGGTGTAGATATTTCCATGTTCTTCCAGATGGCTGTGTTGATATATCCATGTTCATCCAGATGGCTGTGTAGATATATCCATGTTCATACAGATGGCGGTGAAGATATTTCCATGTTCATAAAGATAGCGGTGTAGATATTTCCAAGTTCATACAATTAGCAGTGTAGATATTTCCATGTTCATACAGACATCGGTGTTGATATTTACATGTTCATCCAGATGGCTGTGTAGATATATCCATGTTCATACAGATGGCGGTGAAGGTATTTCCATGTTCATACAGATAGCGGTGTATATATTTCCATGTTCATACAGATAGCGGTGTAGATATTTCCAAGTTCATAGAGACAGCGGTGCTGATATTTCCATGTTCATCCAGATGGCTGTGTAGATATATCCATGTTCATACAGATGGCGGTGAAGGTATTTCCATGTTCATACAGATAGCGGTGCAGATATTTCCATGTTCATACAGATAGCGGTGTAGATATTCCCATGTTCATAGAGACAGCGGTGCTCATATTTCCATGTTCATCCAGACGGCTGTGTAGATATATCCATGTTCATACAGATGGCGGTGAAGATATTTCCATGTTCATCCAGATGGCTGTGTAGATATATCCATGTTCATACAGATGGCGGTGAAGATATTCCCATGTTCTTACAGATAGAGGTGTAGATATTTCCATGTTCATACAGATAGTGGTGTAGATATTTCCATGTTCATACAGATAGCGGTGTAGCTATTTCCATGTTCATACTGATAGCGGTGTAGATATTTCCATGTTCATCCAGATGGCTGTGTAGATATTTCCATGTTCATACAGATAGCGGTGCTGCTATTTCCTTGTTTATACAGGTAGCGGTGTAGATATTTCCATGTTTATACAGATAGCGGTGTAGATATTTCCATGTTTATACAGATAGCGGTGTACATATTTCCAAGTTTATACAGATAGCGGTGTAGATATCTCCATCGTAATTCAGATGGCGGTGTAGATATTTGTATGTTAATACAGATGGCGGTGCAGATATTTCCACGTTCATACAGATGGCGGTTTAGATATTTCCATGTTTATAGAGATAGCCGTGTAGTTATTTCCATGTGTAAAGAGATAGCTTTGTAGATATTTCCATGTATATGCAGACAGCTGTGTAGATATTTCCATTTTCATGCAGATAGCGGTATAGATATTTCCATGTTCAAACATATAGCGGTGTAGATATTTCCATGTTCATACAGATAGCGGTGTAGATATTTCCATGTTCATACAGATAGCGGTGTAGCTATTTCCATGTTCATACAGATAGCGGTGTAGATATTTCCATGTTCATCCAGATGGCTGTGTAGATATTTCCATGTTCATACAGATAGCGGTGCTGATATTTCCATGTTTATACAGGTAGCGGTGTAGATATTTCCATGTTTATACAGATAGCGGTGTAGATATTTCCATGTTTATACGGATAGCGTTGTAGATATTTCCATGTTTATACAGATAGCGGTGTAGATACCTCCATCTTAATACAGATGGCGGTGTAGATATGTGTATGTTCATACAGATAGCGGTGCAGATATTTCCATGTTCATACAGATGGCGGTGTAGATATTTCCATGTTTACAGAGATAGCGGTGTAGTTATTTCCATGTGTAAAGAGACAGCTTTGTAGATATTTCCATGTATATGCAGATAGCTGTGTAGATATTTCCATTTTCATGCAGATAGCGCTGTAGATATTTCCATGTTCAAACATATAGCGGTGTAGATATTTCCATGTTCATACAGATAGCGGTGTAGATATTTCCCTGTTCATACAGGTAGCGGTGCTGATATTTCCATCTTTATACAGGTAGCGGTGTAGATATTTCCATGTTTATACAGATAGCGGTGTAGATATTTCCATGTTTAAACAGATAGCGGTGTAGATATTTCCATGTTTATACAGATAGCGGTGTAGATATCTCCATCTTAATACAGATGGCGTTGTAGATATTTATAAGTTCATACAGATGGCGGTGAAGATATTTCCATGATCAAACAGATGGCGGTGTAGATATTTCCATGTTTATAGTGATAGCGGTGTAGTTATTTCCATGTGTAAAGAAATAGCTTTGTAGATATTTCCATGTATATGCAGATAGCTGTGTGGATATTTCCATTTTCATGCAGATAGCGGTGTAGATATTTCCATGTTCATACAGATAGCGGTGTAGATATATCCATGTTCATCCAGATGGCTGTGTAGATATATCCATGTTCATACAGATGGCGGTGAAGATATTTCGATGTTCATACAGATAGCGGTGTACATCTTTCCATGTTCATACAGATAGCGGTGTAGTTATTTCCATGTTCATACAGATAGAGGTGTAGCTATTTCCATGTTCATACAGATAGCGATGTAGATATTTCCATGTTTATACAGATAGCGGTGAAGATGTATGCATGTTTACACAGATAGCGGTGCTGATATTTCCATGTTTATACAGGTAGCGGTGTAGATATTTCCATGTTTATACAGATAGCGGTGTAGATATTTCCATGTTTATACGGATAGCGTTGTAGATATTTCCATGTTTATACAGATAGCGGTGTAGATACCTCCATCTTAATACAGATGGCGGTGTAGATATTTGTATGTTCATACAGATGGCGGTGCAGATATTTCCATGTTCATACAGATGGCGGTGTAGATATTTCCATGTTTACAGAGATAGCGGTGTAGTTATTTCCATGTGTAAAGAGACAGCTTTGTAGATATTTCCATGTATATGCAGATAGCTGTGTAGATATTTCCATTTTCATGCAGATAGCGCTGTAGATATTTCCATGTTCAAACATATAGCGGTGTAGATATTTCCATGTTCATACAGATAGCGGTGTAGATATTTCCCTGTTCATACAGATAGCGGTGCTGATATTTCCATCTTTATACAGGTAGCGGTGTAGATATTTCCATGTTTATACAGATAGCGGTGTAGATATTTCCATGTTTAAACAGATAGCGGTGTAGATATTTCCATGTTTATACAGATAGCGGTGTAGATATCTTCATCTTAATACAGATGGCGGTGTAGATATTTATATGTTCATCCAGATGGCGGTGCAGATATTTCCATGTTCATACAGATGACGGTGCAGATATTTCCATGTTCATACAGATAGCGGTGTAGATATTTCCCTGTTCATACAGATAGCGGTGCTGATATTTCCATCTTTATACAGGTAGCGGTGTAGATATTTCCATGTTTACACAGATAGCGGTGTAGATATTTCCATGTTCATACAGATAACGTTGTAGATATTTCCATGTTCATCCAGATGGCTGTGTAGATATATCCATCTTCATACAGATAGCGGTGTAGATATTTCCATGTTTATACAGATAGCGGTGTAGATATCTTCATCTTAATACAGATGGCGGTGTAGATATTTATATGTTCATCCAGATGGCGGTGCAGATATTTCCATGTTCATACAGATGACGGTGTAAATATTTCCATGTTTATAGAGACAGCGGCGTAGTTATTTCCATGTGTAAAGAAACAGCTTTGTAGATATTTCCATGTATATGCAGATAGCTGTGTAGATATTTCCATTTTCATTCAGATAGCGGTGTAGATATTTCCATGTTCAAACAGATAGCGGTGTAGATATTTCCATGTTCATACAGATAGCGGTGTAGATATTTCCATGTTTATACAGATAGCGGTGAAGATGTATGCATGTTTACACAGATAGCGGTGTTGATATTTCCATGTTCATAGAGATAGCGGTGTAGATATTTCCATGTTCATCCAGATGGCTGTGTAGATATATCCATGTTCATACAGATGGCGGTGAAGATATTTCCATGTTTATACAGATAGCGGTGCTGATATTTCCATGTTTATACAGGTAGCGGTGTAGATATTTCCATGTTTATACAGATAGCGGTGTAGATATTTCCATGTTTATACAGATAGCGGTGTAGATATTTCCAAGTTTATACAGATAGCGGTGTAGATATCTCCATCTTAATACAGATGGCAGTGTAGATATTTGTATGTTAATACAGATGGCGGTGCAGATATTTCCATGTTCATAGAGATGGCGGTATAGATATTTCCATGTTTTAGATATAGCGGTGTAGTTATTTCTATGTGTAAAGAGATAGCTTTGTAGATATTTCCATGAATATGCAGATAGCTGTGTAGATATTTCCATTTTCATGCAGATAGCGGTGTAGATATTTCCATGTTCAAACAGATAGCGGTGTAGATATTTCCATGTTCATACAGATAGCGGTGTAGATATTTCCATGTTCATACAGATAGTGGTGTAGCTATTTCCATGTTCATACAGATAGCGGTGTAGATCTTTTCATGTTCATCCAGATGGCTGTGTAGATATTTCCATGTTCATACAGATAGCTGTGCTGATATATCCATGTTTATACAGGTAGCGGTGTAGATATTTCCATGTTTATACAGATAGCGGTGTAGATATTTCCATGTTTATACGGATAGCGGTGTAGATATTTCCATGTTTATACAGATAGTGGTGTAGATATCTCCATCTTAATACAGATGGCGGTGTAGATATTCGTATGTTCATACAGATGGCGGTGCAGATATTTCCATGTTCATACAGATGGCGGTGTAGATATTTAAATGTTTACAGAGATAGCGGTGTAGTTATTTCCATGTTTAAAGAGATAGCTTTGTAGATATTTCCATGTATATGCAGATAGCTGTGTATATATTTACATTTTCATGCAGATAGCGGTGTAGATATTTCCATGTTCAAAGAGATAGCGGTGTAGATATTTCCATGTTTATACAGATAGCGGTGTAGATATTTCCATGTTTATACAGATAGCGGTGAAGATGTATGCATGTTTACACAGATAGCCGGGTAGATATTTCCATGTTCATACAGATAGCGGTGTAGATATTTCCATGTTCATCCAGATGGGTGTGTAGATATATCCATGTTCATACAGATGGCGTTGAAGATATTTCCATGTTCATACAGATAGCGGTGTAGATATTTCCATGTTCATACAGATAGCGGTGTAGATATTTCCATGTTCATACAGATAGCGGAGTAGCTATTTCCATGTTCATACAGATAGCGGTGTAGATATTACCATGTACATCCAGGTGGCTGTGTAGATATATCCATGTTCATTCAGATGGCGGTGAAGATATTTCCATGTTCGTACAGATAGCTGTGTAGATATTTCCATGTTCATACAGATGGTGGTGTAGAGATTTCCATGTTCATACAGATAGCGGTGTAGATATTTCCATGTTCATACAGATAGCGGTGTAGATATTTCCATGTTCATCCAGATGGCTGTGTAGATATATCCATGTTCATACAGATGGCGGTGAAGATATTCCCATGTTCATACAGATAGCGGTGTAGATATTTCCATGTTCATCCAGATGGCTGTGTAGGTATTTCCATCTTCATACAGATAGCGGTGCTGATATTTCCATGTTTATACAGGTAACGGTGTAGAAATTTCCATGTTCATACAGATAGCGGTTTAGCTATTTCCATGTTCATACAGATAGCGGTGTAGATATTTCCATGTACATCCAGAGGGCTGTTTAGATATTTCCATGTTCATACAGATAGCGGTGCTGATATTTCCATGTTTATACAGGTAGCGGTGTAGATATTTCCATGTTTATACAGATAGCGGTTTAGATATTTCCATGTTTATACAGATAGCGGTGTAGATATTTCCAAGTTTATACAGATAGCGGTGTAGATATCTCTATCTTAATACAGATGGCGGTGTAGATATTTGTATGTTCATACAGATGGCGGTGCAGATATTTCCATGTTCATACAGATGGCGGTGTAGATATTTCCATGTTTACAGAGATAGCGGTGTAGTTATTTCCAAGTGTAAAGAGATGGCTTTGTAGATATTTCCCTGTATATTCAGATAGCTGTGTAGATATTTCCAATTTCATGCAGATAGCGGTGTTGATATTTCCATGTTCCAAGAGATAGCAGTGTAGACATTTCCATGTTCATACAGATAGCGGTGTAGATATATCCATGTTTATCCAGATGGCTGTGTAGATATATCCATGTTCATACAGATGGCGGTGAAGATATTTCGATGTTCATACAGATAGCGGTGTACATCTTTCCATGTTCATTCAGATAGCGGTGTAGATATTTCCATGTTCATACAGATAGAGGTGTAGCTATTTCCATGTTCATACAGATAGCGGTGTAGATATTTCCATGTTTATACAGATAGCGGTGAAGATGTATGCATGTTTACACAGATAGCGGTGTAGATATTTCCATGTTCATACAGATAACGTTGTAGATATTTCCATGTTCATCCAGATGGCTGTGTAGATATATCCATCTTCATACAGATAGCGGTGTAGATATTTCCATGTTTATACAGATAGCGGTGTAGATATCTTCATCTTAATACAGATGGCGGTGTAGATATTTATATGTTCATACAGATGGCGGTGCAGATATTTCCATGTTCATACAGATGACGGTGTAAATATTTCCATGTTTATAGTGACAGCGGTGTAGTTATTTCCATGTGTAAAGAAACAGCTTTGTAGATATTTCCATGTATATGCAGATAGCTGTGTAGATATTTCCATTTTCATTCAGATAGAGGTGTAGATATTTCCGTGTTCAAACAGATAGCGGTGTAGATATTTCCATGTTCATACAGATAGCGGTATAGATATTTCCATTTTTATACAGATAGCGGTGAAGATGTATGCATGTTTACACAGATAGAGGTGTAGATATTTCCATGTTCATACAGATAGCGGTGTAGATATTTCCATGTTCATCCAGATGGCTGTGTAGATATATCCATGTTCATACAGATGGCGGTGAAGATATTTCCATGTTCATAAAGATAGTGGTGTAGATATTTCCATGTTCATACAGATAGCGGTGTAGATATTTCCATGTTCAAAGAGATAGCAGTGTAGATATTTCCATGTTTATGCAGATAGCGGTGTAGATATTTCCATGTTTATACAGATAGCGGTGAAGATGTATGCAAGTTTACACAGATAGCCGGGTAGATATTTCCATGTTCATACAGATTGCGGTGGAGATATTTCCATGTTCATCCAGATGGGTATGTAGATATATCCATGTTCATACAGATGGCGGTGAAGATATTTCCATGTTCATACAGATAGCGGTGTAGATATTTCCATGTTCATACAGATAGCGGTGTAGATATTTCCATGTTCATACAGATAGCGGAGTAGATATTTCCATGTTCATACAGATAGCGGTGTAGATATTTCCATGTTCATCCACGTGGCTGTGTAGATATATTCATGTTCATTCAGATGGCGGTGAAGATATTTCCATGTTCGTACAGATAGCTGTGTAGATATTTCCATGTTCATACAGATGGTGGTGTAGAGATTTCCATGTTCATACAGATAGCGGTGTAGATATTTCCATGTTCATACAGATAGCTGTGAAGTTATTTCCATGTTCATCCAGATGGCTGTGTAGATATATCCATGTTCATACAGATGGCGGTGAAGATATTCCCATGTTCATACAGATAGTGGTGTAGATATTTCCATGTTCATACAGATAGCGGTGTAGCTATTTCCATGTTCAAGCAGATAGCGGTGTAGATATTTCCATGTTCATACAGATAGCAGTGCTGCTATTTCCATGTTTATACAGGTAGCGGTGTAGATATTTCCATGTTTATACAGATAGCGGTGTAGATATTTCCATGTTTATACAGATAGCGGTGTAGATATTTCCACGTTTATACAGATAGCAGTGTAGACATCTCCATCTTAATACAGATGGCGGTGTAGATATTTGTATGTTCATACAGATGGCGGTGCAGATATTTCCATGTTCATACAGATGGCGGTGTAGATATTTCCATGTTTACAGAGATAGCGGTGTAGTTATTTCCAAGTGTAAAGAGATAGCTTTGTAGATATTTCCATGTATATGCAGATAGCTGTGTAGATATTTCAAATTTCATGCAGATAGCGGTGTTGATATTTCCATGTTCAAAGAGATAGCAGTGTAGACATTTCCATGTTCATACAGATAGCGGTGTAGATATTTCCATGTTTATACAGATAGCAGTGAAGATGTATGCATGTTTACACAGATAGCGGTGTAGATATTTCCATGTTCATACAGATAGCGGTGTAGATATTTCCATGTTCATCCAGATGTCTGTGTAGATAAATCCATGTTCATATAGATGGCGGTGAAGATATTTCCATGTTCATACAGATAGCGGTGTAGATATTTCCATGTTCATACAGATAGCGGTGTAGATATTTCCATGTTCATACAGATAGAGGTGTAGCTATTTCCATGTTCATACAGATAGCGGTGTAGATATTTCCATATTCATCCAGATGGCTGTGTAGATATATCCATGTTCATACAGATGGCGGTGAAGATATTTTCATGTTCATACACATAGTGGTGTAGATATTTCCATGTTCATACAGATAGCGGTGTAGATATTTCCATGTTCATACAGATAGCGGTGTAGATATTTCCATGTTCATCCAGATGGCTGTGTAGATATATCCATTTTCATACAGATGGCGGTGAAGATATTTCCATGTTCATACAGATAGCGGTGTAGATATTTCCATGTTCATACAGATAGTGGTGTAGATATTTCCATGTTCAAACAGATAGCGGTGTAGCTATTTCCATGTTCATACAGATAGAGGTATAGATATTTCCATGTTCATCCAGATGGCTGTGTAGATATTTCCATGTTCATACAGATAGCGGTGCTGATATTTCCATGTTTATACAGGTAGCAGTGTAGATATTTCCATGTTTATACAGATAGCGGTGTAGATATTTCTATGTTTATACAAATAGCGGTGAAGATGTATGCATGTTTACACAGGTAGCGGTGTAGATATTTCCATGTTCATACAGATAGCGGTGTAGATATTTCCATGTTCATCCAGATGGCTGTGTAGGTATACCCATGTTCATAAAGATGACGGTGAAGGTATTTCCCTGTTCATACAGATAGCGTTGTAGATATTTCCATGTTCATACAGATAGCTGTGTAGATATTTCCATGTTCATACAGACAGCGGTGCTGATATTTCCATGTTCATCCAGATGGCTGTGTAGATATATCCATGTTCATACAGATGGCGGTGAAGATATTTCCATGTTCATACAGATATCAGTGTAGATATTTCCATGTTCATAGAGATAGCGGTGTAGATATTTCCATGTTCATACAGATAGCGGTGCTGATATTTCCATGTTTATACAGGTAGCGGTGTATATATTTCCATGTTTAGACAGATAGCGGTGTAGATATTTCCATGTTTATACAGGTAGCGGTGTAGATATTTCCAGGTTGATACAGATAGCGGTGTAGATATTTCCATGTTTATACAAATAGCGGTGTAGATATCTCCATCTTAATACAGATGACGTTGTAGATATTTATATGTTCATACAGATGACGTTGTAGGTATTTATATGTTCATACAGATGGCGGTGCAGATATTTCCATGTTCATACAGATGGCGGTGTAGATATTTCCATGTTTATAGAGATAGCGGTGTAGTTACTTCCATGTGTAAAGACATAGCTTTGTAGATATTTCCATGTATATGCAGATAGCTGTGTAGATATTTCCATTTTCATGCAGATAGTGGTGTAGATATTTCCATGTTCAAACAGATAGCGGTGTAGATATTTCCATGTTCATACAGATAGCGGTGTTGATATTTACATGTTTATACAGATAGCGGTGAAGATGTATGCATGTTTACACAGATAGCGGTGTAGATATTTCCATGTTCATACAGATAGCGGTGTAGATATTTCCATGTTCACCCAGATGGCTGTGTAGATACATCCATGTTCATACAGATGGCTGTGAAGATATTTCCATGTTCATACAGATAGCGGTGTAGATATTTCCATGTTCATACAGATAGGGGTGTAGATATTTCCATGTTCATACAGATAGCGGTGTAGATATTTCCATGTTCATACATATAGCGGTGTAGATATTTCCATGTTCATCCAGATGGCTGTGTAGATATTTCTATGTTCATACAGATAGCGGTGCTGATATTTCCATGTTTATACAGATAGCAGTGTAGATATTTCCATGTTTATACAGATAGCGCTGTAGATATTTCCATGTTTATACAGATAGCGGTGAAGATGTATGCATGTTTACACAGATAGCGGTGTAGATATTTCCATGTTCATACAGATAGCAGTGTAGATATTTCCATGTTCATCCAGATGGCTGTGTAGATATATGTATCTTCCTACTGATGGCGGTGAAGATATTTCCATGTTCATACAGATAGCGGTGTAGATATTTCCATGTTCATACAGATAGGTGTGTAGATATTTCCATGTACATAGAGACAGCGGTGCTGATATTTCCATGTTCATCCAGATGGCTGTGTAGATATATCCATGTTCATACAGATGGCGGTGAAGATATTTCCATGTTCATACAGATATCGGTGTAGTTATTTCCATGTTTATAGAGATAGCGGTGTAGATATTTCCATGTTCATACAGATAGCGGTGCTGATATTTCCATCTTTATACAGGTAGCGGTGTAGATATTTCCATGTTTATACAGATAGCGGTGTAGATATTTCCATGTTTATACAGATAGCGGTGTAGATATTTCCAGGTTTATACAGATAGCGGTGTAGATATCTCCATCTTAATACAGATGGCGGAGTAGATATTTATATGTTCATACAGATGGCGGTGCAGATATTTCCATGTTCATACAGATGGCGGTGTAGATATTTCCATGTTTATAGAGATAGCGGTGTAGTTATTTCCATGTGTAAAGAGATAGCTTTGTAGATATTTCCATGTATATGCAGACAGCTGTGTAGATATTTCCATTTTCATGCAGATAGCTGTGTAGATATTTCCCTGTTCAAACAGACAGCTGTGTAGATATTTCCATGTTCATACAGATAGCGGTGTAGATATTTCCATGTTCATACAGATAGCGGTGTAGATATATCCATGTTCATCCAGATGGCTGTGTAGATATATCCATGTTCATACAGATGGCAGTGAAGATATTTCCATGTTCATTCAGATAGCGGTGCTGATATTTCCATGTTTATACAGGTAGCAGTGTAGTTATTTCCATGTTAATACAGATAGCGCTGTAGATATTTCCATGTTTATACAGATAGCGGTGAAGATGTAAGCATGTTTACACAGATAGCGTTGTAGATATTTCCATGTTCATACAGATAGCGGTGTAGATATTTCCATGTTCATCCAGATGGCTGTGTAGATATATCCATCTTCATACTGATGGCGGAGAAGATATTTCCATGTTCATACAGATAGCGGTGTAGATATTTCCATGTTAATACAGATAGCGGTGTAGATATTTCCATGTTCATAGAGAAAGCGGTGCTGATATTTCAATGTTCATCCAGATGTCTGTGTAGATATATCCATGTTCGTACAGATGGCGGTGAAGATATTTCCATGTTCATACAGAAAGCGGTGTAGATATTTCCATGTTCATACAGATAGCGGTGTAGATATTTCCATGTTCATACAGATAGCGGTGCTGATATTGCCATGTTTATTCAGGTAGCGGTGTAGATATTTCCATGTTTATACAGATAGCGATGGAGATATTTCCATGTTTATACAGATAGCGGTGTAGATATTTCCATGTTTATACAGATAGCGCTGTAGATATCTTCATCTTAATACAGATGGCGGTGTAGATATTTATATGTTCTTACAGATGGTGCAGACATTTCCATGTTCATAAAGATGGCAGTGTAAATATTTCCATGTTTATAGAGACAGCGGTGTCGTTATTTCCATGTGTAAAGAAATAGCTTTGTAGATATTTCCATGTATATGCATATAGCTGTGTTGATATTTCCATTTTCATGGAGATAGCAGTGTAGATATTTCCATGTTCAAACAGATAGCTGTGTAGATATTTCCATGTTCATACAGACAGCGGTGCTGATATTTCCATGTTCATCCAGATTGATGTGTAGGTATATCCATGTTCATACAGATGGCGGTGAAGATATTTCCATGTTCATACAGATATCGGTGTAGATATTTCCATGTTTATACAGATAGCGGTGTAGATATCTCCATCTTAATACAGATGGCGGTGTAGATATTTATATGTTCATACAGATGGCGGTGCAGATATTTCCATGTTCATACAGATGGTGGTGTAGATATTTCCATGTTTATACAGATAGCGGTGTAGATATTTCCATATTCATACAGATAGCGGTGTAGATATTTCCATGTTCATACAGATGGCTGTGTAGATATATCCATGTTCATACAGATGGCGGTGAAGATATTTCCATGTTCATACAGATAGCGGTGTAGATATTTCCATGTTCATACAGATAGCGGTGTAGATATTTCCATGTTCATACTGATAGCAGTGCTGATATTTCCATGTTTATACAGATAGCGGTGTAGATATCTCCTTCTTAATACAGATGGCGGTGCAGATATTTATATGTTCATACACATGGCTGTGCAGATATTTCCATGTTCATACAGATGGCGGTTTAGATATTTCCATGTTTATAGAGATAGCGGTTTAGTTATTTCCATGTGTAAAGAGATAGCTGTGTAGATATTTCCATGTATATGCAGATAGCTGTGTAGATATTTCCATTTTCATGCAGACAGCGGTGTAGATATTTCCATGTTCAAACAGATAGCGGTGTAGATATTTCCATGTTCATACAGATAGCGGTGTAGATATTTCCATGTTCATACAGATAGCGGTGTAGATATTTCCATGTTCATACAGATAGCGGTGTAGATATTTCCATGTTCATACAGATAGCGGTGTAGATATTTCCATGTTCATACAGATAGAGGGGCTGATATTTCCATGTTCATACAGATAGCGGTTCTGATATTTCCATGTTTATACAGGTAGCGGTGTAGATATTTCCATGTTTATACAGGTAGCGCTGTAGATATTTCCATGTTTATACAGATAGCGGTATAGATATTTCCATGTTTATACAGATAGCAGTGTAGATATCTCCATGTTAATACAGATGGCCGTGTAGTTATTTATATGTTCATACAGATGGCGGTGCAGATATTTCCATGTTCATACAGATGGCGGTGTAGATATTTCCATGTTCATACAGATAGCTGTGTAGTTATTTCTATGTTTAAAGAGATAGCTTTGTAGATATTTCCATGAATATGCAGATAGCTCTGTAGATATTTCCATTTTCATGCAGATAGCGGTGTAGATATTTCCATGTTCAAACAGATAGCGGTGTAGATATTTCCATGTTCATACTGATAGCGGTGTAGATATTTCCATGTTTATACAGATTGCGGTGAAGATGTATGCATATTTACACAGATAGCGGTGTAGATATTTCCATGTTCATACAGATAGCGGTGTAGATATTTCCATGTTCATCCAGATGGCTGTGTAGATATATCCATGTTCATGGAGATAGAGGTGTAGATATTTCTATGTTCATACAGGTAGTGGTGTGGATATTTCCATGTTCATACAGATTGCGGTGTAGCTATTTCCATGTTCATACAGATAGCGGTGTAGATATTTCCATGTTCATAGAGATAGCGGTGTAGATATTTCCATGTTCATACAGATAGCGGTGCTGATATTTAAATGTTTATACAGGTAGCGGTGTAGATATTTCCATGTTTATACAGATAGCGGTGTAGATATTTCCATGTTTATACAGATAGCGGTGTAGATATTTCCAAGTTTATACAGATAGCGGTGTAGATATCTCCATCTTAATATAGATGGCGGTGTAGATATTTATATGTTCATACAGATGGCGGTGCAGATATTTCCATGTTCATACAGATGGTTTTGTAGATATTTCCATGTTTATAGAGATAGCGCTGTTGTTATTTCCATGTGTAAAGAGATAGCTTTGTAGATATTTCCATGTATATGCAGATCGCTGTGTAGATATTTCCATTTTCATGCAGATAGCGGTGTAGATATTTCCATCTTCAAACAGATAGCGATGTAGATATTTCCATGTCCATGCAGATAGCAGTGTAGATATTTCCATGTATATACAGATAGCGGTGAAGATGTATGCATGTTTACACAGATAGCGGTGTAGATATTTCCATGTTCATACAGATAGCGGTGTAGATATTTCCATGTTCATCCAGATGGCTGTGTAGGTATATCCATGTTCATACAGATGGCGGTGAAGATATTTCCATGTTCATACAGATAGCGGTGTAGTTATTTCCATGTGTAAAGAGATAGCTGTGTAGATATTTCCATGTATATGCAGATAGCTGTGTAGATATTTCCATTTTCATGCAGATAGCGGTTTAGATATTTCCATGTTCAAACAGATAGCGGTGTAGATATTTCCATGTTCATAGAGATAGCGGTGTAGATATTTCCATGTTAATACAGATAGAGTGGCTGATATTTCCATGTTCTTACAGATAGCGGTCCTGATATTTCCATGTTTATACAGGTAGCGGTGTAGATATTTACATGTTTATACAGATAGCAGTGTAGATATTTCCATGTTTATACAGATAGCGGTGTAGATATTTCCATGTTTTTACAGATAGCGGTGAAGATATCTCCATCTTAATACAGATGGCGGTGTAGTTGTTTATATGTTCATACAGATGGCGGTGCAGATATTTCCATGTTCATACAGATGGCGGTGTAGATATTTCCGTGTTCATACAGATAGCGGTGTAGTTATTTCTATGTGTAAAGAGATAGCTGTGTAGATATTTCCATGTATATGCAGATAGCTGTGTAGATATTTCCATTTTCATTCTGATAGTGGTTTAGATATTTCCATGTTCACACAGATAGCGGTGTACATATTTCCATGTTCATACAGATAGCGGTGTAGATATTTCCATGTTCATACAGATAGCGGTGTAGATATTTCCATGTTCATACAGATAGCGGTGTAGATATTTCCATGTTCATACAGATAGCGGTGTAGATATTTCCATGTTCATACAGATAGCGGTGTAGATATTTCCATGTTCATACAGATAGAGGGGCTGATATTTCCATGTTCATACAGATAGCGGTTCTGATATTTCCATGTTTATACAGGTAGCGGTGTAGATATTTCCATGTTTATACAGGTAGCGGTGTAGATATTTCCATGTTTATACAGATAGCGGTATAGATATTTCCATGTTTATACAGATAGCAGTGTAGATATCTCCATGTTAATACAGATGGCCGTGTAGTTATTTATATGTTCATACAGATGGCGGTGCAGATATTTCCATGTTCATACAGATGGCGGTGTAGATATTTCCATGTTCATACAGATAGCTGTGTAGTTATTTCTATGTTTAAAGAGATAGCTTTGTAGATATTTCCATGAATATGCAGATAGCTCTGTAGATATTTCCATTTTCATGCAGATAGCGGTGTAGATATTTCCATGTTCAAACAGATAGCGCTGTAGATATTTCCATGTTCATACTGATAGCGGTGTAGATATTTCCATGTTTATACAGATTGCGGTGAAGATGTATGCATATTTACACAGATAGCGGTGTAGATATTTCCATGTTCATACAGATAGCGGTGTAGATATTTCCATGTTCATCCAGATGGCTGTGTAGATATATCCATGTTCATGGAGATAGAGGTGTAGATATTTCTATGTTCATACAGGTAGTGGTGTAGATATTTCCATGTTCATACAGATTGCGGTGTAGCTATTTCCATGTTCATACAGATAGCGGTGTAGATATTTCCATGTTCATAGAGATAGCGGTGTAGATATTTCCATGTTCATACAGATAGCGGTGCTGATATTTAAATGTTTATACAGGTAGCGGTGTAGATATTTCCATGTTTATACAGATAGCGGTGTAGATATTTCCATGTTTATACAGATAGCGGTGTAGATATTTCCAAGTTTATACAGATAGCGGTGTAGATATCTCCATCTTAATATAGATGGCGGTGTAGATATTTATATGTTCATACAGATGGCGGTGCAGATATTTCCATGTTCATACAGATGGTTTTGTAGATATTTCCATGTTTATAGAGATAGCGCTGTTGTTATTTCCATGTGTAAAGAGATAGCTTTGTAGATATTTCCATGTATATGCAGATCGCTGTGTAGATATTTCCATTTTCATGCAGATAGCGGTGTAGATATTTCCATCTTCAAACAGATAGCGATGTAGATATTTCCATGTCCATGCAGATAGCAGTGTAGATATTTCCATGTATATACAGATAGCGGTGAAGATGTATGCATGTTTACACAGATAGCGGTGTAGATATTTCCATGTTCATACAGATAGCGGTGTAGATATTTCCATGTTCATCCAGATGGCTGTGTAGGTATATCCATGTTCATACAGATGGCGGTGAAGATATTTCCATGTTCATACAGATAGCGGTGTAGTTATTTCCATGTGTAAAGAGATAGCTGTGTAGATATTTCCATGTATATGCAGATAGCTGTGTAGATATTTCCATTTTCATGCAGATAGCGGTTTAGATATTTCCATGTTCAAACAGATAGCGGTGTAGATATTTCCATGTTCATAGAGATAGCGGTGTAGATATTTCCATGTTAATACAGATAGAGTGGCTGATATTTCCATGTTCTTACAGATAGCGGTCCTGATATTTCCATGTTTATACAGGTAGCGGTGTAGATATTTACATGTTTATACAGATAGCAGTGTAGATATTTCCATGTTTATACAGATAGCGGTGTAGATATTTCCATGTTTTTACAGATAGCGGTGAAGATATCTCCATCTTAATACAGATGGCGGTGTAGCTGTTTATATGTTCATACAGATGGCGGTGCAGATATTTCCATGTTCATACAGATGGCGGTGTAGATATTTCCGTGTTCATACAGATAGCGGTGTAGTTATTTCTATGTGTAAAGAGATAGCTGTGTAGATATTTCCATGTATATGCAGATAGCTGTGTAGATATTTCCATTTTCATTCTGATAGTGGTTTAGATATTTCCATGTTCACACAGATAGCGGTGTACATATTTCCATGTTCATACAGATAGCGGTGTAGATATTTCCATGCTTATACAGATTGCGGTGAAGATGTATGCATGTTTACACAGATAGCATTGTAGATATTTCCATGTTCATGCAGATAGCGGTGTAGATATTTCCATGTTCATTCAGATGGCTGTGTAGATATATCCATGTTCATACAGATGGCGGTGTAGATATTTCCATGTTCATACAGATAGTGTTGTAGATATTTCCATGTTCATACAGATAGCGGTGTAGCTATTTCCATGTTCATACAGATGGCGGTGTAGATATTTCCATGTTCATACAGATAGCGGTGTAGATATTTCCATGTTCATACAGATAGCGGTGTAGATATTTCCATGTTCATACAGATAGAGGGGCTGATATTTCCATGTTCATACAGATAGCGGTGCTGATATTTCCATGTTTATACAGGTAGCGGTGTAGGTATTTCCATGTTTATACAGGTAGCGGTGTAGATATTTCCATGTTTATACAGATAGCGGTATAGATATTTCCATGTTTATACAGATAGCAGTGTAGATATCTCCATCTTAATATAGATGGCCGTGTAGTTATTTATATGTTCATACAGATGGCGGTTCAGATATTTCCATGTTCATACAGATGGCGGTGTAGATATTTCCATGTTCATACAGATATCTGTGTAGTTATTTCTATGTTTAAAGAGATAGCTTTGTAGATATTTCCGTGTATATGCAGATAGCTCTGTAGATATTTCCATTTTCATGCAGATAGCGGTGTAGATATTTTCATGTTCAAACAGATAGCGGTGTAGATATTTCCATGTTCATACTGATAGCGGTGTAGATATTTCCATGTTTATACAGATTGCGGTGAAGATGTATGCATATTTACACAGATAGCGGTGTAGATACTTCCATGTTCATACAGATAGCGGTGTAGATATTTCCATGTTCATCCAGATGGCTGTGTAGATATATCCATGTTCATGGAGATAGAGGTGTAGATATTTCCATGTTCATACAGGTAGTGGTGTAGATATTTCCATGTTCATACAGATTGCGGTGTAGCTATTTCCATGTTCATACAGATAGCGGTGTAGATATTTCCATGTTCATAGAGATAGCGGTGTAGATATTTCCATGTTCATACAGATAGCGGTGCTGATATTTAAATGTTTATACAGGTAGCGGTGTAGATATTTCCATGTTTATACAGATAGCGGTGTAGATATTTCCATGTTTATTCAGATAGCGGTGTAGATATTTCCAAGTTTATACAGATAGCGGTGTAGATATCTCCATCTTAATATAGATGGCGGTGTAGATATTTATATGTTCATACAGATGGCGGTGCAGATATTTCCATGTTCATACAGATGGTTTTGTAGATATTTCCATGTTTATAGAGATAGCGCTGTTGTTATTTCCATGTGTAAAGAGATAGCTTTGTAGATATTTCCATGTATATGCAGATCGCTGTGTAGATATTTCCATTTTCATGCAGATAGCGGTGTAGATATTTCCATCTTCAAACAGATAGCGATGTAGATATTTCCATGTCCATGCAGATAGCAGTGTAGATATTTCCATGTATATACAGATAGCGGTGAAGATGTATGCATGTTTACACAGATAGCGGTGTAGATATTTCCATGTTCATACAGATAGCGGTGTAGATATTTCCATGTTCATCCAGATGGCTGTGTAGGTATATCCATGTTCATACAGATGGCGGTGAAGATATTTCCATGTTCATACAGATAGCGGTGTAGTTATTTCCATGTGTAAAGAGATAGCTGTGTAGATATTTCCATGTATATGCAGATAGCTGTGTAGATATTTCCATTTTCATGCAGATAGCGGTTTAGATATTTCCATGTTCAAACAGATAGCGGTGTAGATATTTCCATGTTCATAGAGATAGCGGTGTAGATATTTCCATGTTAATACAGATAGAGTGGCTGATATTTCCATGTTCTTACAGATAGCGGTCCTGATATTTCCATGTTTATACAGGTAGCGGTGTAGATATTTACATGTTTATACAGATAGCAGTGTAGATATTTCCATGTTTATACAGATAGCGGTGTAGATATTTCCATGTTTTTACAGATAGCGGTGAAGATATCTCCATCTTAATACAGATGGCGGTGTAGTTGTTTATATGTTCATACAGATGGCGGTGCAGATATTTCCATGTTCATACAGATGGCTGTGTAGATATTTCCGTGTTCATACAGATAGCGGTGTATTTATTTCTATGTGTAAAGAGATAGCTGTGTAGATATTTCCATGTATATGCAGATAGCTGTGTAGATATTTCCATTTTCTTTCTGATAGCGGTTTAGATATTTCCATGTTCACACAGATAGCGGTGTACATATTTCCATGTTCATACAGATAGCGGTGTAGATATTTCCATGCTTATACAGATTGCGGTGAAGATGTATGCATGTTTACACAGATAGCAGTGTAGATATTTCCATGTTCATGCAGATAGCGGTGTAGATATTTCCATGTTCATTCAGATGGCTGTGTAGATATATCCATGTTCATACAGATGGCGGTGTAGATATTTCCATGTTCATACAGATAGTGTTGTAGATATTTCCATGTTCATACAGATAGCGGTGTAGCTATTTCCATGTTCATACAGATGGCGGTGTAGGTATTTCCATGTTCATAGAGATTGCTGTGTAGATATTTCCATGTTCATACAGATAGCGGTGCTGATATTTCCATGTTTATACAGGTAGCGGTGTAGATATTTCTATGTTTATACAGATAGCGGTGTAGATATTTCCATGTGTAAAAAGATAGCTTTGTAGATATTTCCATTTATATGCAGATAGCTGTGTAGATATTTCTATTTTTATGCAGATAGCGGTTTAGATATTTCCATGTTCATACAGAGAGCGGTGTAGATATTTCCATGTTCATACAGATAGCGGTGTAGATATTTCCATGTTTATACAGATAGTGGTGAAGTTGTATGCATGTTTACACAGATAGCGGTGTAGATATTTCAATGTTCTTACAGATCGCGGTGTAGGTATTTCCATGTTCATCTAGATGGCTGTGTAGACATATCCGTGTTCATACAGATGGCGGTGAAGATATTTCCACGTTCATAGAGATAGCGGTGTAGATATTTCCATGTTCAAACAGATAGCGGTGTAGATATTTCCATGTTAATACAGATAGCGGTGTAGATATTTCCATTTTTATACAGATAGCGGTGTAGATATTTCCATGTTCATACAGATAACGGTGTAGATATTTCCATGTTCATACAGATAGCGGTGCTGATATTTCCATGTTTATACAGGTAGTGGTGTAGATATTTCCATATTTATACAGATAGCGGTGTAGATATCTCCATCTTAATACAGATGGACGGGTAGTTATTTATATGTTCATACAGATGGCGGTGCAGATATTTCCATGTTCATACAGATGGCGGTGTAGATATTTCCATGTTCATACAGATAGCGGTGTAGTTATTTCCAAGTGTAAAGAGATAGCTGTGTAGATATTTCCGTGTATATGCGGATAGCTCTGTAGATATTTCCATTTTCATGCAGATATCGGTGTAGATATTTCCATGTTCAAACTGATAGCGGTGTAGATATTTGCACGTTCATACAGATAGTGGTGTAGATACTTCCATGTTTATACAGATGGCTGTGTAGATATTTCCATGTTTATACAGATGGCGTTGTAGATATTTCCATGTTCATACAGGTGGCGGTGTAGATATTTCCATGTTCATCTAGATGGCTGTGTAGACATATCCATGTTCATACAGATGGCGGTGAAGATATTTCCATGTTCATACAGATGGCGGTGTAGATATTTCCATGTTCATACAGATAGCTCTGTAGTTATTTCCATGTTCATACTGATAGCTCTGTAGTTATTTCCATGTGTAAAGAGATAGTTGTGTAGATATTTCCATGTATATGCAGATAGCTGTGTAGATATTTCCATTTTCATGCAGATAGCGGTTTAGATATTTCCATGTTCAAACAGATAGTGGTGTAGGTATTTCCTTGTTCATAGAGATAGTGGTGTAGATATTTCCATGTTCATACAGATAGAGGAGCAGATAATTCCATGTTCACACAGATTGCGGTGCTGATATTTCCATGTTTATACATGTAGCGGTGTAGATATTTCCAAGTTTATACAGATAGCAGTGTAGATATTTCCATGTTTATACAGATAGCGGTGTAGATATTTCCATGTTTATACAGATAGCGGTGTAGATATCTCCATCTTAATACAGATGGCGGTGTAGATATTTATATGTTCATACAGATTGCGGTGCAGATATATCCATGTTCATACAGATGGCGGTGTAGATATTTCCATGTTCATACAGATAGCGGTGTAATTATTTCCATGTGTAAAGAGATAGCTGTGTAGATATTTCCATGTATATGCAGATAGCTGTGTAGATATTTCCATTTTCATGCTGATAGCGGTTTAGATATTTCCACGTTCAAACAGATAGCGCTGTAGATATTTCCATGTTCATACAGATAGCGGTGTAGATATTTCCATGCTTATAAAGATTGCGGTGAAGATGTATGCATGTTTACACAGATAGCGGTGTAGATATTTCCATCTTCATGCAGATAGCGGTGCAGATATTTCCATGTTCATCCAGATGGCTGTGTTGATATATCCATGTTCATACAGATGGCGGTTTAGATATTTCCATGTTCATACAGATAGTGGTGTAGATATTTCCATGTTCATACAGATAGCATTGTAGCTATTTCCATGTTCATACTGATAGCGGTGTAGATATTTCCATGTTCTTAGAGATAGTGGTGTAGATATTTCCATATTCATACAGATAGCGGTGCTGATATTTCCATGTTTATACAGGTAGCGGTGTAGATATTTCCATGTTTATACAGATAGCGGTGTAGATATTTCCATGTTTATACAGAGAGCGGTGTAGATATTTCCAAGTTTATACACATAGCGGTGAAGATATCTCCATCTTAATACAGATGGCGGTGTAGATATTTATATGTTCATACAGATGTCGGTGCAGATATTTCCATGTTCATACAGATGGCGTTGAAGATTTTTCCATGTTCATACAGATAGCGGTGTAGTTATTTCCATGTGTAAAGAGATAACTTTGTAGATATTTCCATGTATTTGCAGATTGCTGTGTAGATATTTCTATTTTTATGCAGATAGCGGTTTAGATATTTCCATGTTCAAACAGATAGCGGTGTAGATTTTCCATGTTGATACAGATAGCGGTGTAGATATTTCCATGTTTATACAGATAGCAGTGAAGATGTATGCATGTTTACACAGATAGCGGTGTAGATATTTCCATGTTCATACAGATCGCGGTGTAGATAATTCCATGTTCATCTAGATGGCTGCGTAGACATATCCATGTTCATACAGATGGCGGTGAAGATATTTCCATGTTCATGCAGATAGCGGTGTAGATATTTCCATGTTCATACAGATAGCGGTGTAGATATTTCCATGTTCATACAGATAGCGGTGTAGATATTTCCATGTTCATACAGATTGCGGTGTAGATATTTCCATGTTCATACAGATGGCGGTGCAGATATTTCCATGTTCATACAGATGGTGGTGTAGATATTTCCATGTTCATACAGATAGCGGTGTAGTTATTTCCATGTGTTAAGAGACAGCTGTGTAGATATTTAAATGTATATGCAGATAGCAGTGTAGATATTTCCATTTTCATGCAGAGAGCAGTGTAGATATTTCCATGTTCAAACAGATAGCGGTGTAGATATTTCCATGTTCATACAGATAGCGGTGTAGATATTTCTATGTTCATACAGATAGTGGTGTAGATATTTCCATGTTGATACAGATGGCTGTGTAGATATATCCATGTTCATACAGATAGCGGTGCTGATATTTTCATGTTTATGCAGGTAGCGGTGTGGATATTTCCATCTTTATACAGATAGCGGTGTAGATATTTCCATGTTTATACAGATAGCGGTGTAGATATTTCCATGTTTATTCAGATAGCGGTGTAGATATCTCCATCTTAATACAGATGGCGGTGTAGATATTTATATGTTCATACAGATGGCGGTGCAGATATTTCCATGTTCATACAGATGGCGGTGTAGATATTTCCATGTTCATACAGATAGCGGTGTAGTTATTTCCATGCGTAAAGAGATAGCTGTGTAGATATTTCCATGTATATGCAGATAGCTGTGTAGATATTTCCATTTTCATCCAGATGGCTTTGTAGATATATCCATGTTCATTCAGATAGCGGTGTAGATATTTCCATGTTCATACCGATAGCGGTGTCGATATTTCCATGTTCATATAGATATCGGTGCAGATATTTCCATGTTCATACAGATAGCGGTTTGTGTATTTCCATGTTCATACAGATAGCGGTGTAGATATTTCCATTTTCATGCAGATAGCGGTGTATATATTTCCCTGTTCAAACAGTTAGTGGTGTAGATATTTCCATGTTCATAAAGATAGCGGTGTAGATATTTCCATGTTTATACAGATAGCGGGGAAGTTGTATGCATGTTTACACAGATAGCGGTGTAGATATTTCCATGTTCATCCAGATGGCTGTGTAGATATATCCATGTTCATACTGATGGCGGTGAAGATATTTCCATGTTCATACAGATAGCGTTGTAGATACTTCCATGTTCATACAGATAGCGGTGTAGTTATTTCCATGTTCATACAGATGGCGGTGCAGATATTTCCATGTTCACACAGATGGTGATGTAGATATTTCCATGTTCATACAGATAGCGGTGTAGTTATTTCCATGTGTTAAGAGATAGCTGTGTAGATATTTAAATGTATATGCAGATAGCAGTGTAGATATTTCCATTTTCATGCAGATAGCGGTGTAGATATTTCCATGTTCAAACAGATAGCGGTGTAGATATTTCCATGTTTATACAGATAGCGGTGTAGATATTTCCATGTTCATACAGATAGTGGTGTAGATATTTCCATGTTGATACAGATGGCTGTGTAGATATATCCATGTTCATACAGATAGAGGTGCTGATATTTCCATGTTTATGCAGGTAGCGGTGTAGATATTTCCATGTTTATACAGATAGCGGTGTAGATATTTCCATGTTTATACAGATAGCTGTGTTGATATTTCCATGTTTATTCAGATAGCGGTGTAGATATCTCCATCTTAATACAGATGGCGTTGTAGATATTTATATGTTCATACAGATGGCGGTGCAGATATTTCCATGTTCATACAGATGGCGGTGTAGATATTTCCACGTTCATACAGATAGCGGTGTAGTTATTTCCATGTGTAAAGAGATAGATGTGTAGATATTTCCATGTATATGCAGATAGCTGTGTAGATATTTCCATTTTCATGCAGATAGCAGTGTATATATTTCTATCTTCAAACAGGTAGCGGTGTAGATGTTTCCGTGTTCATACAGATAGCAGTGTAGATATTTCCATGTTTATACAGCTAGCGGTGAAGATGTATGCATGTTTACACAGATAGCACTGTGGATATTTCCATGTTCATCCAGAGGGCTATGTAGATATATGCATGTTCATACAGATAGCGGTGTAGATATTTCCATGTTCATACAGATCGCGGTGTAGATATTTCCATGTTCATCTAGATGGCTGCGTAGACATATCCATGTTCATACAGATGGCGGTGAAGATATTTCCATGTTCATGCAGATAGAGGTGTAGATATTTCCATGTTCATACAGATAGCGGTGTAGATATTTCCATGTTTATACAGATAGCGGTGAAGATGTATGCATGTTTACACAGATAGCGGTGTAGATATTTCCATGTTCATACAGATCGCGGTGTAGATAATTCCATGTTCATCTAGATGGCTGCGTAGACATATCCATGTTCATACAGATAGCGGTGAAGATATTTCCATGTTCATGCAGATAGCGGTGTAGATATTTCCATGTTCAAACAGATAGCGGTGTAGAAATTTCCATGTTCATACAGATAGCGGTGTAGATATTTCCATGTTCATACAGATAGCGGTGTAGATATTTCCATGTTCATACAGATTGCGGTGTAGATATTTCCATGTTCATACAGATGGCGTTGCAGATATTTCCATGTTCATACAGTTGGTGGTGTAGATATTTTCATGTTCATACAGATAGCGGTGTAGTTATTTCCATGTGTTAAGAGACAGCTGTGTAGATATTTAAATGTATATGCAGATAGCAGTGTAGATATTTCCATGTTCATACAGATAGCGGTGTAGATATTTCCATGTTCATACAGATAGCGGTGCTGATATTTCCATGTTGATACAGGTAGCGGTGTAGATATTTCCATGTTTATACAGATAGCGGTGTAGATATTTCCATGTTTATACAGATAGCGGTGTAGATATTTCCATGTTTATACAGACAGCGGTGTAGATATCTCCATCTTAATACAGATGGCGGTGTAGATATTTATATGTTCATACAGATGGCGGTGCAGATATTTCCATGTTCATACAGATGGCAGTGTAGCTATTTCCATGTTCATACAGATAGCGGTGTAGCTATTTCCATGTTCATGCAGATAGCGGTGTAGATATTTCTATGTTCATCCATATGGCTGTGTAGATATATCCATGTTCATACAGATGGCGGTGAAGATAATTCCATGTTCATACAGATAGCGGTGTAGATATTTCCATGTTCATACAGATAGTGGTGTAGATATTTCCACGTTCATACAGATAGCGGTGTAGCTATTTCCATGTTCATACAGATAGCGGTGTAGATATTTCCATGTTCATCCAGATAGTTGTGTAGATATATCCATGTTCATACAGATGGCGGTGAAGATATTTCCATGCTCATACAGATAGCGGTGTAGATATTTCCATGTTCATACAGATAGCGGTGTAGATATTTCCATGATCATACAGATAGTGGTGTAGATATTTCCATGTTCATACAGATAGAGGGGCTGACATTTCCATGTTCATACAGATAGCGGTGCTGATATTTCCATGTTTATACAGGTAGCGGTGTAGATATTTCCATGTTTATACAGATAGCGGTGTAGATATTTCCATGTTTATACAGATAGCGGTGTAGATATTTCCATGTTTATACAGATAGCGGTGTAGATATCTCCATCTTAATACAGATGGCGGTGTAGATATTTATATGTTCATAGTGATGGCCGTGCAGATATTTCCATGTGCATACAGATGGCGGTGTAGATATTTCCATGTTCATACAGATGGCGGTGTAGTTATTTCCATGTGTAAAGAGATAGCAGTGTAGATATTTCCATGTTTATACAGATAGCGGTGAAGTTGTATGCATGTTTACATATATAGCGGTGTAGATATTTCCATGTTCATACAGATAGCGGTGAAGATGTATGCATGTTTACATATATAGCGGTGTAGATATTTCCATGTTCATACAGATAGCGGTGTAGATATTTCCATGTTCATCCAGATGTCTGTGTAGATATATCCATGTTCATACAGATGGCGGTGAAGATATTTCCATGTTCATACAGATAGCGGTGTAGTTATTTCCATGTGTAAAGAGATAGATGTGTAGATATTTCCATGTATATGCAGCTAGCTCTGTATATATTTCCATTTTCATGCAGATAGCGGTTTAGATATTTCCATGTTCAAACAGATAGCGGTGTAGATATTTCCATGTTCATAGAGATAGCGGTGTAGATATTTCCATGTTCATACAGATAGAGGGGCTGATATTTCCATGTTCTTACAGATAGCTTTGTTGATATTTCCATGTTTACACAGGTAGCGGTGTAGATATTTCCATGTTTATACAGATAGCAGTGTAGATATTTCCATGTTTATACAGATAGCGGTGTAGATATTTCCATGTTTTTACAGATAGCTGTGTAGATATCTCCATCTTAATACAGATGGCGGTGTAGATATTTATATGTTCATACAGATGGTGGTGTAGATATTTATATGTTCATAGAGATGGCGGTGCAGATATTTCCATGTTCATACAGGTAGAGGTGTAGATATTTCCATGTTCATACATATAGCGGTGTAGCTATTTCCATGTTCATACAGATAGCAGTGTAGATATTTCCATGTTCATAGAGATAGCGGTGTAGATATTTCCATGTTCATACAGATAGCGGTGTAGCTGTTTCCATGTTCATACATATAGCGGTGTAGATATTTCCATGTTCATCCAGATGGCTGTGTAGATATATCCATGTTCATACAGATGGCGGTGAAGATATTTCCATGTTCATACAGATAGCGGTGTAGATATTTCCATATTCTTACAGATAGCGGTGTAGATATCTCCAAGTTCATACAGATAGAGGGGCTGATATTGCCATGTTCATGCAGATAGCGTTGCTGATATTTCTATGCTTATACAGGTAGCGATGTAGATATTTCTATGTTTATACAGATAGCGGTGTAGATATTTCCGTGTTTATACTGATAGCGGTGTAGATATTTCCAGGTTTATACAGATAGCGGTGTAGATAATTCCAAGTTTACAGATAGCGGTGAAGATATCCCATCTTAATACAGATGGTGGTGTAGATATTTATATGTTCATACAGATGGCAGTGCAGATATTTCCATGTTCATACAGATGGCGGTGTAGATATTTCCATGTTTATAAAGATAGCGGTGTAGTTATTTCCATGTGTAAAGAGATAGCTATGTAGATATTTCCATGTATATGCAGATAGCTGTGTAGATATTTCTATTTTCATGCAGATAGCGGTTTAGATATTTCCATGTTCAAACAGATAGCGGTTTAAATATTTCCATGTTCATACAGATAGCGGAGTAGATATTTCCATGTTTATACAGATAGCGGTGAAATGTATGCATGTTTACACAGATAGCGGTGTAGATATTTCCATGTTCATACAGATCGCGGCGTAGATATTTCCATGTTCATCCTGATGGCTGTGTAGACACATCCATGTTCATACAGATGGCGGTGAAGATATTTCCATGTTCATACAGATAGCGGTGTAGATATTTCCATATTCATACAGATAGCGGTGTAGATATTTCCATGTTCAAACAGAGAGCGGTGTAGATATTTCCATGTTCATACAGATAGCGGTGTAGATATTTCCATGTTCATACAGATAGCGGTGTAGATATTTCCATGTTCATACAGATTGCGGTGTAGATATTTCCATGTTCATACAGATGGCGGTGCAGATATTTCCATGTTCATACAGATGGTGGTGTAGATATTTCCATGTTCATACAGATAGCGGTGTAGTTATTTCCATGTGTTAAGAGACAGCTGTGTAGATATTTAAATGTATATGCAGATAGCAGTGTAGATATTTCCATTTTCATGCAGAGAGCGGTGTAGATATTTCCATGTTCAAACAGATAGCGGTGTAGATATTTCCATGTTCATACAGATAGCGGTGTAGATATTTCCATGTTCATACAGATAGTGGTGTAGATATTTCCATGTTGATACAGATGGCTGTGTAGATATATCCATGTTCATACAGATAGCGGTGCTGATATTTTCATGTTTATGCAGGTAGCGGTGTGGATATTTCCATCTTTATACAGATAGCGGTGTAGATATTTCCATGTTTATACAGATAGCGGTGTAGATATTTCCATGTTTATTCAGATAGCGGTGTAGATATCTCCATCTTAATACAGATGGCGGTGTAGATATTTATATGTTCATACAGATGGCGGTGCAGATATTTCCATGTTCATACAGATGGCGGTGTAGATATTTCCATGTTCATACAGATAGCGGTGTAGTTATTTCCATGCGTAAAGAGATAGCTGTGTAGATATTTCCATGTATATGCAGATAGCTGTGTAGATATTTCCATTTTCATCCAGATGGCTTTGTAGATATATCCATGTTCATTCAGATAGCGGTGTAGATATTTCCATGTTCATACCGATAGCGGTGTCGATATTTCCATGTTCATATAGATATCGGTGCAGATATTTCCATGTTCATACAGATAGCGGTTTGTGTATTTCCATGTTCATACAGATAGCGGTGTAGATATTTCCATTTTCATGCAGATAGCGGTGTATATATTTCCCTGTTCAAACAGTTAGTGGTGTAGATATTTCCATGTTCATAAAGATAGCGGTGTAGATATTTCCATGTTTATACAGATAGCAGGGAAGTTGTATGCATGTTTATACAGATAGCGGTGTAGATATTTCCATGTTTATTCAGATAGCGGTGTAGATATCTCCATCTTAATACAGATGGCGGTGTAGATATTTCCATGTTCATACAGATGGCGGTGTAGATATTTCCATGTTTTAGAGATGGAGGTGTAGATATTTCCATGTTTATACACATGGCGGAGTAGATATTTCCATGTTTATACAGATGGTGGTGTAGATATTACCATGTTCACACACATGGCGGTGTAGATATATCCATGTTCATACAGATGGCGGTGAAGGTATTTCCGTGTTCATGCAGATGGCGGTGTAGATATTTCCATGTTCATACAAACGGCGGTGTAGATATTTCCATGTTCATAGAGATAGCGGTGTAGATATTTCCATATTCATACAGATATCGGTGTAGATATTTCCATGTTCATACAGATGGCGTAGAAGATATTTCCATGTTCATACAGATGGCGGTGAAGATATTTCCATGTTCGTACAGATGGCGGTGTAGATATTTCCATGTTCATAGAGATGGCGGTGTAGATACTTCCATGTTCATACGGATGGCGGTGTAGATATTTCCGTGTTCATACAGTTGGCGGTGTAGATATTGCCATGTTTATAGAGATGACGGTGTAGGTATTTCCATGTTTATACAGAGGGTGGTTTAGATATTTCCATGTTTACACAGATAGCGGTGTAGATATTTCCATGTTGATACATATAGCTCTGTAGATATTTACAAGTTTATAGAGATAGCGGTGTAGATATTTCCATGTTCTTAAGGATAGCGTTGTAGATATTTCCAGGTTTATGCAGATAGCGGTATAGGTATTACCATGTTTATACAGATGGTGGTGTAGATATTTCCGTGTTTATAGAGATAGTGGTATAGTTATTTCCAAGTTTACAGAGAGAGCGATGTAGATATTTCCATGTTTATACAGATAGTGGTGTAAATATTTCCATGTTTATACAGATAGTGGTGTAAATATTTCCATGTTTATACAGATCGTGGTGTAAATATTTCCATGTTTATACAGATAGCAGTGTAGACATTTACATGTTTATAGAGATGGCGGTCTAGATATATCCTTGTTTATACAGATAGCGGTGTAGATATATCCATGTTTATAGAGATAGCGGTGAAGATATTTCCATGTTTATAGAGATAGTGGTGTATATATTTCCAATTTTATACAGATAGCAGTGTAGTGATTTCTATGTTCATACAGATAGCGGTGTAGATAGTTCCACGCTTATAGAGATGGCGGTGTAGATATTTCCATGTTCATACAGATGGCGGTGTAGATATTTCCATGTTTATAGAGATGGAGGTGTAGATATTTCCATGTTTATGCAGATGGCGGAGTAGATATTTCCATGTTTATAGAGATGGAGGTGTAGATATTTCCATGTTTATGCAGATGGCGGAGTAGATATTTCCATGTTTATACAAATGGTGGTGTAGATATTACCATGTTCATCCACATGGCGGTGTAGATATATCCATGTTCATACAGACGGCGGTGAGGGTATTTCCATGTTCATGCAGATGGCGGTGTAGATATATCCATGTTCATACAAATGGTGGTGTAGATATTTCCATGTTCATAGAGATGGCGGTGTAGATATTTCCATGTTTATAGAGATAGTGGTGTAGTTATTTCCATGTTTCTTGAGATAGCGGTGTAGATAATTCCATGTATATACAGATAGCTGTGTAGATATTTCCATGTTCATACAGATAGCGGTGTAGATATTTCCATGTTCATACAGATAGCGGTGTCGATATTTCGATGTTCATGCAGATGGCGGTGTAGATATTTCCATGTTCATACAGATAGCGGTGTAGATATATCCATGTTTATACAGATAGCGGTGTAGATAGTTCCACGTTTATAGAGATGGCGGTGTAGATATTTCCATGTTCATACAGATGGCGGTGTAGATATTTCCATGTTTTAGAGATGGAGGTGTAGATATTTCCATGTTTATACACATGGCGGAGTAGATATTTCCATGTTTATACAGATGGTGGTGTAGATATTACCATGTTCATTCACATGGCGGTGTACATATATCCATGTTCATACAGATGGCGGTGAAGGTATTTCCATGTTCATGCAGATGGCGGTGTAGATATTTCCATGTTCATACAAACGGCGGTGTATATATTTCCATGTTCATAGAGATAGCGGTGTAGATATTTCCATGTATATACAGATAGCTGTGTAGATATTTCCATGTTCATACAGATAGCGGTGTAGATATTTCCATGTTCATAAAGATAGCGGTGTAGATATTTCCATGTTCATACAGATAGCGGTGTAGATATTTCCATGTTCATACAGATATCGGTGTATATATTTCCATGTTTATACAGATAGCGGTGTAGATATCTCCATCTTAATACAGATAGCGGTGTGGATATTTCCATGTTCATACAGATGGCGATGCAGATGTTTCCATGTTCATACAGATGGCGATGTAGATATTTCTATGTTTATAGAGATAGCGGTGTAGTTATTTCCATGTTTTTAGAGATAGCGTTGTAGATATTTCCATGTATATACAGACAGCTGTGTAAATATTTCCATGTTCATACAGAAAGCGGTGTAGATATTTCCATGTTCATTCAGATAGCGCTGTAGATATTTCCATGTTCATACAGGTAGCGGTGTAGATATTTCCATGTTCATACAGATAGCGGTGTAGATAATTCTTCCTTCCTAGAGATGGCGGTGTAGATATTTCTATGTTCATACAGAGGGCGGTGCAGATATTTCAATGTTTATAGAGATGGCGGTGTACATATTTCCATGTTTATACAAATGGCGGTGTGGACATTTCCATGTTTGTAGAGATGGCGGTGTAGATATTTCCATGTTTATACAGAAAGCGGTGTAGATATTTCCTTGCTTACACAGATAGCGGTGTAGACCTTTCCATGTTTACAGAGATAGCATTGTAGATATTTACATGTTTATAGAGATAGCGGTGTAGTTATTTCCATGTTTATACAGATAGCGCTGAAGATATTTCCATGTTTACACAGATAGCGGTGTGGATATTTCCATTTTTATACAAATAGCGGTGTAGATATTTCCATCTTAATACAGATGGCGGTGTAGATACTTCCATGTTCCTACAGATGGCGGTGTAGATATTTCCATGTTCATACAGATGGCGGTGTAGATATTTCCATGTTCCTACAGATGGCGGTGTAGATATTTCCATGTTCATACAGATGGCGGTGTAGATATTTCCAAGTTTATAGAGATGGCGGTGTAGTTATTTCCATGTTTATTGAGAAAGCTGTGTAGATATTTCCATGTATATGCAGATAGCTGTGTAAGTATTTTGATGTTCATACAGATAGCGGTGTAGATATTTTCATGTTCTAACAGATAGCGGTGTAGATATTTCCATGTTCATACAGATAACGGTGTTGTTATTTCCATGTTCATACAGATAGCGGTGTAAATATTTCCATACTCATTCAGATATCGGTGTAGATATTTCCATGTTCATACAGTTAGCGGTGTAGATATTTCCATGTTCATACAGATGGCGGTGAAGATACTTCCATGTTCATACAGATGGCGGTGTAGGTATTTCCATGTTCATACAGATGGCGGTGTAGATATTTCCATGTTCCTTCAGATGGTGGTGTAGATATTTCCATGTTCATACAGATAATGGTGTAGTTATTTCCATGATTCTAGAGAAAGCTGTGTAGATATTTCCATGTATATGCAGATAGCTGTGTAGATATTTCCATGTTCATACAGATAGCGTTGTAGGTATTTCCATGTTCATCCAGATGGCGGTGTAGATATATCCATATTCACACATATGGCCTTGAAGATATTTCCATGTTCATACAGATGGCGGTGTAGATATTTCCATGTTCATACAGATAGCGGTGTAGATATTTCCATGTTCATACAGATTACGGTGTATTTTCATGTTCATACAGATAGCGGTGTAGATATTTCCATGTTCATACAGATGACGGTGAAGTTATTTCTATGTTCATACAGATGGCTGTGTAGATATTTCCATGTCCATACTGATATCGGTTTAGATATTTCCATGTTCCTACAGATGGTGGTGAAGATATTTCCATGTTTATATAGATGGCGCTGTGGATATTTCCAAGTTTATAGGGATGGCGGTATAGATATTTCCATGTTTATAGAGATAGCGGTGTAGTTATTTCCAAGTATATAGAGAGAGTGGTGTAGATATTTCCATGTTTATACAGATAGCGGTGTAGATATTTCCATGTTTATGCAGATAGCTTTGTAGACATTTACATGTTTATAGAGATGGCGTTCTAGATATTTCCATGTTTATTGAGATAGCGGTGTAGATATTTCCATCTTAATAAAGATGGCGGTGTAGATATTTCCTTGTTCCTACACATGGCGGTGTGGATATTTCCATGTTCATACAGATGGCGGTGTAGATATTTCGAAGTTTATAGAGATAGCGCTGTAGTTATTTCCATGTTTATAGAGAAAGCTGTGTAGATATTTCCATGAATGTGCAGATAGCTGTGTAGATATTTCCATGTTCATACAGATAGCGGTGTAGATATTTCCCTGTTCATCCAGAAGGCGGTGTAGATATATATATGTTCATACAGATGGCGGTGAAGATATTTCCATGTTCATACAGATGGCTGTGTGGATATTTCCGTGTTCATACAAATGGCGTTGTAGATATTTCCATCTTAATACAGATGGCGTTGTGGATATTTCCATGTTCATACCGATGGCGGTGCAGATGTTTCCATGTTCATACAGATGGCGATGTAGATATTTCTATGTTTATAGAGATAGCGGTGTAGTTATTTCCATGTTTATAGAGATAGCGTTGTAGATATTTCCATGTATATACAGACAGCTGTGTAAATATTTCCATGTTCATACAGAAAGCGGTGTAGATATTTCCATGTTCATTCAGATAGCGCTGTAGATATTTCCATGTTCATACAGGTAGCGGTGTAGATATTTCCATGTTCATACAGATAGCGGTGTAGATAATTCTTCCTTCCTAGAGATGGCGGTGTAGATATTTCTATGTTCATACAGAGGGCGGTGCAGATATTTCAATGTTTATAGAGATGGCGGTGTACATATTTCCATGTTTATACAAATGGCGCTGTGGACATTTCCATGTTTGTAGAGATGGCGGTGAAGATATTTCCATGTTCATACAGATGGCTGTGTGGATATTTCCGTGTTCATACAAATGGCGGTGTAGATATTTCCATGTTCATACAGATGGCGGTGTAGTTATTTCCATGTTTATTGAGATATCAGTGTAGCTATTTCCATTGATATACAGATAGCTGTGTAGATATATCCATGTTCATACAGATAGCGGTGTAGGTATTTCCATGTTCATACAGATAGCGGTGTAGATATTTCCATGTTCATACAGATAGTGGTGTAGATATTTCCGTGTTCATACAGTTAGCGGGGCAGATATTTCCATGTTCACACAGATGGCGGTGTAGATATTTCCATGTTCATACAGATGGTGGTGAAGATATTTACATGTTGAAACAGATGGCGGTGTAGATATTTCCATGTTCATAGAGATGGCGTTGTAGATATTACCATGCTCATAGAGATGGCCGTGTAGATATTTCCATGTTTATAGAGATGGCGGTGTAGTTATTTCCATCTTTATACAGAGTTCGTTTCATATATTTCCATGTTTACTCAGATAGCTGTGTAGATATTTCCATCTTGATACACATAGCGGTGTAGATCATTCCAAGTTTATAGAGATAGCGGTGTAAATATTTCCATGTTTATAATGATAGCGTTGTAGATATTTCCATGTTTATACAGATAGCGGTTTAGATATTTCTATGTTTATAGAGATGGCGGTGTAGATAATTCCAAGTTTATAGAGATGGTGGTCTAGATATTTCCATGCTTATAGAGATAGTGGTGTTGTTATTTCCAAGTTTATAGAGAGAGCGGTGTACATATTTCCATGTTTATACAGATAGCGGTGTAGTTATTTTCATGTTTATAAAGATAGCAGTGTAGATATTTTCATTGATATACAGATACCTGTGTAGATATTTCCATGTTCATACAGATAGTGGTGTACATATTTCCATGTTCATACAGATAGCGCTGTAGATATTTCCATGTTCATACAGATAGCGGTGTAGATATTTCCATGTTCATACAGATAGCGGTGTAGATATTTCCATGTTTATACAGATAGCTGTGTAGATATTTCCAAGTTTATACAGATAGCGGTGTAGGTATTTCCATGTTTATAGAGAAAGCTGTGTAGATATTTCCATGTATATGCAGATAGCTGTGTAGATATTTCCATGTTCATAAAGATAGTGTTGTAGATATTTCCATGTTTGCAGAGATAGCGGTATAGATATTTCCATGTTTAGACAGACAGCGGTATAGATATTTCCATGTTTACAGAGATAGTGTTGTAGTTATTTCCAAGTTTATAGAGATAGCGATGAAGATATTTCCATGTTCATCCAGATGGCGGTGTAGATATTTCCATGTTCATGCAGATGGCGGTGGAGTTATTTCCATGTTCATACAGATGGCAGTGTAGATATTTCCATGTTAATAGAGATGGCGGTGTAATTATTTCCATGTTTATAGAGATAACGGTGTAGTTATTTCCATGTTTATTGAGATAGCAGTGTAGATATTTCCATTTATATACAGAGAGCTGTGTAGATATTTCCATGTTCATACAGATTGCGGTGTAGAGATTTCCATGTTCATACAGGTAGCGGTGTAGAAATTTCCATGTTCCTACAGGTAGCGGTGTACATATTTCCATGTTCATAGAGATAGCGGTGTAGATATTTCCATGTTCATACAGATAGCGGTGTAGATATTTCCATGTTCATCCAGATGGCGGTGAAGATGTTTCCATGTTCATACAGATGGCGTGGAAGATATTTCCATGTCCGTACACATGGCGGTGTAGATATTTCCATGTTTGTAGAGATGGCGGTGTAGATATTTCCCTTTTCATACGGATGGCATTGTAGATATTTCCGTGTTCATACAGATGGCGGTGTAGATATTTCCATGTTTATAGAGGTGGTGGTGTAGATATTTTCATGTTTATGCAGAGGGCAGTTTAGATATTTCCATGTTTACAGAGATAGCGGTGTAGATATTTCCATGTTGATACACATAGCGGTGTAGTGATTTCTAAGTTTATAGAGATAGCAGTGTAGATATTTCCAAGTTTATAGAGATAGCGGTGTAGATATTTCCATCTTTATGAAGATAGCGGTGTACATATTTCCATGTATATACAGATAGCGGTATAGATATTTCCATGTTTATACAGATTGCGGTGTAGATATTTCCATGTTTATAGAGATGGCAGTGTAGATGTTTCCATGTTCTTACAGATGGCAGTGTAGATATTTCCATGTTCCTACAGATGGCGGTGTAGATATTTCCATGTTCATACAGATAGCGGTGTAGATGTTTCCAAGTTTATAGAGATAGCGGTGTAGTTATTTCCATGTTTATAGAGAAAGCTGTGCAGATATTTCTATGTATATGCAGATAGCTGCGTAGATATTTCCATGTTCATACAGATAGCGGTGTAGATATTTCCATGTTCATCCAGACGGCGGTGTAGATATATCCGTGTTCATACAGACGGCGGCGAAGATATTTCCATGTTCACAGAGATGGCGGTGTAGATATTTCCATGTTCATACAAATGGCGGTGTAGATATTTCCATGTTCATAGAGATGGCGCTGTAGATGTTTCCATGTTTATACAGATAGCGGTGTAGTTATTTCCATGTTTATAGAGATAGCAGTGTAGATATTTCCATTGATATACAGATAGCTGTGTAGATATATCCATGTTCATACAGATAGTGGTGTAGATATTTCCATGTTCATACAGATAGCGGTGTAGATATTTCCATGTTCATACAGATAGCGTTGTAGGTATTTCCATGTTCATACAGATAGCTGTGTAGATATTTCCATGTTTATACAGATAGCGGTATAGATATTTCCGTATTTATAGAGATGGCGGTCTAGATATTTCCATGTTTATAGAGGTGGAGGTGCAGATATTTCCCTGTTTATACAGATGGCGCTGTAGATATTTCCATGTTTATAGAGATGGCGTTGTAGATATTTTCATGTTTACACAGATAGCGGTGTAGATATTTCCATGTTTGCACAGATAGCGGTGTAGACATTTTCATGTTTACACAGATAGCATTGCAGTTATTTATATGTTTATAGAGATAGCGGTGTAGTTATTTCCATGTTTATACAGATAGCGGTGAAGATATTTCCATGTTGACACAGATAGCGGTGTGGATATTTCCATGTTTATGCCGATAGAGGTGTAGATATTTCCATGTTTATACAGATAGCGTTGCGGGTATTTCCATGTTTATACAGATAGCGGTGCAGATATTTCGATGTTTATAAAGATAGCGGTGTAGATATTTCCATGTTTATACAGGTAGCGGTGTAGATATTTCCAAGTTTATAGAGATAGCGGTGTAGATATTTCTATGTTTATACAGATAGCGGTGTAGGTATTTACATATTAATACAGATGGCGGTGTAGATGTTTCCATGTTCCTACAGATGGCGGTGTAGATATTTCCATGTTCATACAGGTGGCGGTGTAGATATTTCCAAGTTTATAGAGATAGCGGTGTAGTTATTTCCATATTTATAGAGAAAGCTGTGTAGATATTTCCATGTATATGCAGATAGCTGTGTAGTTGTTTCCATGTTCATAAAGTTAGCGCTGTAGATATTTCCCTGTTTATCCAGATAGTGGTGTAGATATATCCATGTTCATACAGATGGCGGTGAAGGTATTTCCATGTTCATACAGATGGCGGTGTAGATATTTCCATGTTCATACAGATGGCGGTGTAGATATTTCCATGATCATAGAGATGGCGGTGTAGATATTTCCATGTTTATGCAGATGGCAGTGTAGATATTTCCATGTTTATAGGGATGGCGGTCTAGATATTTCTACGTTTATAGACATAGCATTGTAGTTATTTCCATGTTTATAGAGATAGCGGTGTAGATATTTCCATGTTTATACAGATAGCGGTGTAGATATTTCCTTGTTTATACGGATAGCGGTGTAGATATTTCCATGTTTTTAGAGATAGCTGTGTAGATATTTCCATGTTTATACAGATGGCTGTGTGGATATTTCCATGTTCATACAGATAGCGGTTTAGATATTTCCATGTTCTTACAGATAGCGGTATAGATATTTCCAGCTTTATACAGAGGGCGGTGTAGATATTTCCATGTTCATGGAGATGGTGGTGTAGATATTTACATGTTTATACAGATATCGGTGTAGATATTTACATGTTTATACAGATATCTTTGTTGATATTTCCATGTTTACAGAGATAGCGGTGTAGATATTTCCATGTTTATACAGATAGCGGTGTGGATATTTCCATGTTTATACAGATGGCGGTCTAGATATTTCTATGTTTATAGAGATAGAGGTGTAGGTATTTCCATGTTTATAGAGATAGCGGTATAGATATTTCCATGTTTATACAGAGGGCGGTGTAGATATTTCCATGTTGATACAGATGGTGGTGCAGATATTTCCATGTTTATACAGACAGCTGTGTAGATATTTCCATGTTCTTACAGATGGCGGTGTAGATATTTCCGTGTTCATACAGATGGCGGTGAGGATATTTCCATGTTTATACAGATAGCTGTGTAGATATTTCTTGTTCTTACAGATGGCGGTGTAGATATTTCCATGTTCATACAGATGGCGCTGTAGATATTTCCATGTTTATAGAGATAGCGGTGTAGTTATTTCCATATTTTTAGAGATGGCGATGTAGATATTTCCATGTTTATAGATGTGGCGGTGTAGATATTTCCTGGTTTATATAGATAGCGTTGTAGATATTTCAATGTTCATACAGACAACCGTATAAATATTTCCATGTTTATACAGGTAGCAGTGTACATATTTCCATGTTTATAGAGATAGTGGTGTAGACATATCCATGATTATGCAGATATCGGTTTAGATATTTCCATGTTTATACAGATATCGGTGTAGATATTTCCGTGTTCATACAGATAGCATTGTAGATATTTCCATGTTCATACAGATAGCGGTGTAGATATTTACATGTTTATAGAGATAGCGGTGTAGTTATTTCCATGTTCATACAGATAGCGGTGTAGATATTTCCATGTTTATACAGATAGTGGTGTAGATATTTCCATCTTAACACAGATGGCGGTGTAGATATTTCCATGTTCATTCAGATGGCGGTGCAGATATTTCCATGTTCTTACAGATGGCGATTTAGATATTTCCATGTTTATAGAGATAGCGGTGTAGTTATTTCCATGTTTATGCAGATGCAGGTGAAGATATTTCTATGTTTATAGAGATAGCGGTGTAGTTATTTCCATGCTTATACAGATAACTGTGTAGATATTTCCATGTTTATATGGATAACAGTGTAGGTATTTCTATGTATATACAGAGAGCGGTGTAGTTATTTCCATGTTTATACAGATGGCGGTGTAGATATTTCCAACTTTATAGAGATGGCGGTGTAGATATTTCCATGGTTATAGAGATGGTGGTGTAGATATCTCCTTGTGTATACAGATAGCGGTGTAGATATTTCCATGTTCATATAGATAGCGGTGTAGATAATTCCACCTTCATAGACATGGCGGTGTAGATATTTCTATGTTCATACAGAGGGCTGTGTAGTTATTTCCATGTTTATAGAGATGGCGGTGTTGATATTTCCATGTTTATACAAATGGCGGTGTAGATATTTCCATGTTTATAGAGATGGCGGTGTGGATGTTTCCATGTTTATA